>NC_046156.1:28119883-28233044 GCF_011064425.1 Rattus rattus
ATTAGTGATTTTGTATAGATAAACCCAGTCAATATCTTCTGTCCTTGCACCTATAGTAAATCCTTAATTCCCTTTTTATGACCTTTAGTTAATGGCTTTACAATCTCTTGGAACATGCTCTGAGCAGTAGATGCCCTACTTGCTATCTCAGAAGCAATTAAGTGGTGACACTTGTGGACTGGCAGAGTTCTCATTGCAGTTTTGACTATCAGAAAAGAGCTTAATAATTACTATAATTTTAGGAATTCTTATACGATCATCATTAAGAATTAAGAAACCGGGGTTGGGGATTTAGCTCAGTGGTAGAGCGCTTGCCTAGGAAGCGCAAGGCCCTGGGTTCGGTCCCCAGCTCCAAAAAAAAAAAAAAAAAAAAATTAAAAACCATCCATTTGTCTATATAGCATAACTACAAGAAAATATATATTCATTGTTCTGCAGAGATCTGCTCAAAAGGTTGGTCTAATATCTAGTGATTTTATATATATTATATATTATGAAAAGCATATTAATAGCAGGAATCTTTCCTAAAATGAAATTCTTCTGGGCCTTGCCTACAGGAACAAATGTGTCATAGATTTTTTTTTTAAACCAAGGTGGACCCCATCTCAGGAAGCTCACCTGCTAGTTATTAGCTTCCCCTATATGGCTCCTGACTAAGGAGTCTGTTCTATGAAACATGGCTACCCAGAAAGAAGGCTTTTTAAACGTTGACCCCAAGGAGATTATCAACCAGTATCTCTCCAGTTCAGGGAGAGGGGACATTCAAAGTGAAAAGGGACCTCTGTACTCAGAGCAGTCAATGCAATTTCAATTCCTTATTCTTAACCATAAACACAGAGGAAATGATGGCAGATATTTGAGGAGGTCTCAGCATGGAAAATAGAAACCAAATCAATAAAGAGAACACAGTATCTTGGAGAAAATAAAAACTATATTTAAAAAAGCTTCCACAGGATGTGTTATTCTCCTTGGACAAATCAGAAAACAGATACTACATAAAAAGGAAAATTCATATAATTAAAAGAGTTCTTGAAAGCTTAAAGAAAAAGGCTGGAGTTAAAAACTCAAGAGAGAAAAATGAATTCAAGGACATCACTGAAGTATAGAACACCAAGGATCCAGAGAAAGCCAAAGGGGGGAAAAGACTACACAGGCCTAGGAATCAGAATGCCTTCAGATTTCTCACTGCAGAAAGACAAGGGACATAAAATTCCTAAAAAAATTCTAGATTCGGTCAAACCATGAAATATATATGACAAAAGAATAAAGATATTGCAAACAGAAAAGATCTCAAAATTTAATTCCTATGCTCTTTAATTCTAAAAGGCAGTGAGATCAGGGCATGGGGGTCACTTCCCTCTGGTCAATAACAGTACTCAGTAGGGTGTAAGTTTGAGGCCAGCCTGACCTTTACAGTAAATTCTAAGACAAACCTGAACACCACACAGTTAGACATGCACACACCCCCCAAAACCAAAACAAAACAAAACAAAATCCAAAAAAGCAGCAGCTACCCTTCTGCCAAAATGAAAGAAAGCATTAAGACTGAGGAGGGCGTGGTATACAGAGCAGTGTGCTTCTGCTTTCGAATCTGTGTGGTAGCAGACTGACTCCTTGGGACATGTCTGAGTCCCGTTACATTCAGCTAGAGAGAGCCACCAGCAAGATTCAGAAGGTAGTAAATCAATGACAACCTAGGCACCCTAGGCCCCCAACTTCTGAGCTATGGCCCTAATAGATCGGTCTTAGAGGGCACGTTCAATAAACCATTCCTGTCTGACTGAGATCAGTGTCTGTGCGGTTTGTGGGACAAATCCTGGACCCCAACACTGCAACTACCTCCCACATCGCATGCCCCGTCCTCCAGTGGGCAGAGTCAACTGGAGACAAAAGGCAGTTTAAGGACCACACTCTGGGAAACTGAAGTATTATGATTGCCTCCTGTTGTGGGTTACATAGTGTGTCCCAGGCTAGCCTGAGCTACACTGTGAGACACCCCCCCTTTCCCTCTTCACCAGCCCCCACTGAATAAAGCAAAATCAAAATAAGACTGTTCTGCGCTTTAAGGGAACCAGGGTTAGGCTCTCCGAGGAGGCAGGCTCAGATCCAGGGCATTTCCTCGGCATTACTCCACTCAGGTGTCGGTCTCTTGTTGAGTGGCCGTTCTCCTAGCACCTGCCTGTCTCTCTTAGGTGCCATCCTCAGCTTTCCAGAGCTTCCGTTGAATCATATTACCTATTCTCCAAGCAGTCCTGCACAATTCCCCACTGTTGCACAAAGTTGACGTCTACTGCTTGCTACTAAGGAACCATAAGACACTTTTCTTAGTCTGAACTGTTTTATTTATACCTCCCTGGGATGGTTTGTGTATGCTCGGGCCAGGGAGTGGCCGGATTAGAAGATGTGGGTGGCCGTGCTGGAGTAGGTGTGTCACTGTGGTAATAAGTCTCTTATTGTAGCTACCTGAAAGTCAGTCTTCCACTAGCTGCCTTCAGATGAAGATATGGAACTCTCAGCTCTGCCTGCCCCATGCCTGCCTGGATGCTGCCACATTCCCGCCTTGATGATAATGGGCTGAACCTCTGAACCTGTAATCCAGCCCCCATTAAATGTTGTCTAAGAGTTGCCTTGGTCATGGTGTCTGTTCACAGCAGTGAAAACCTAGCAGACACTCCCTATCATGTGTCACATGACACAACTATTCAGTGTTTATTTTGGTTTGGCTTTGATTGAGTATTGATGGCAAAATTAAAATTAGAAGGGTATAATAGCTAAGACTGGAAGTTGGGACAGGCTGGAGGATATGAGACTTGCCATCGAAGAAGACAGATGAGGAGGAATAAATAAATAAATAAAAACATTTAAAAAGAAAATCTGGGGCTGGAGAGATGGCTCAGTTAATAGCACTGACTACTCTTCCAGAGGTCCTGAGTTCAATTCCCAGCAACCACATGATGGCTCACAACCATCTCATCTGTAATGAGATCTGATGGAATAATAAATAAATAAATATTTAAGAAAGAAAGGAAGGAAGGAAGGAAGGAAGGAAGGAAGGAAGGAAGGAAGGAAAGAAATCTGGCTTTGACTGTCAAATCTGTAGTGGAAAGAACCATAGTGAATGGTCAGGCTTTCAGACTCCTCAACCCTTTCGGAGAGGAGAATGGTGAATGCAAGGCCAGATACAGCAGGAAAGTCCCTGGAGAGCCCCTACAGCTATGCAGGGACTGGGAGTTAAACATGAACAATGCCAAGAGTTAACAAGACTTGTTTGCTCTCTCTCTCTATTTTAAGAGACAGAGGTTTCTCTACATAGCTGTGACTGTCCTGGAACTCACTCTGTAGACCAGGCTGGCCTTGAACTCACAAGAGATCCATCTACCTCTGCTAGGATTAAAGGTGTGTACCACCACCCAGGCCCTAGTTTTGCATTTTTTTAAAAAGTGCAAAATTGGGCGTGGTGGTGCCTACTTTTAATTCCCAACACCCAGGAGGCAGAGGTAGGTGGATCTCTGTGAGTTCAAGGCTAACCTGTCTATATCACCTCTGAGATAAGGTTGTATATTCCCAGCCCCTGACACAGTCCTGATTAAAAACCAACACACAAATGAAAAAATCTCCAGTGGCCGAATGAAGAATGGAATAAGTTAAAGTTAGAGTTTCTTAAGGAGCAGAAATACTGCAGATCAGCAAACACTATGTGACAACTGAATTTTCTATTAAATAACAATTCACTCTGCATTGCATCTGTGAAAGATAAAGCTTACTGTGATCCTTACTCCTTCAGAGCATGCCAATCCTACCCATACATGGGGGAATCAGAGCACTAATAATGATGACATAAGATTGAAGATGCCACGTGGTGAAGGTGAGTAAAGGAAGCGGGATTTGATGGCGTACACCTGCAGTATCTGGGCGGGTCAGGCAGGAGGAACGCCATAAATTCAAGCTAGTCCAGGTTACAAAGTGAGGGCCAGGCCTGCCTGAGTCTCGAAGTGAGATGGTCTTAAAAACAAACGAACAAAACAAAAACAGAGAAGTAGGCAACTTTAAAAAGAGAAACTTGAAAGCCGTGTCTCAGTGAGCGGAAGAGTCACCAGCATTGACAATGCAGTACTCAGAATACGCCTGAGGTGCCAGTGGCCGTTCCGAACGTGTAAATGCATCACTGAAAACAAACAGAATGAACTGCCGCAGTATGGGGAAGGTGGGCATGCTCGGAAGACAGAATGAGGTCATGCCAGGAATATCTTTGCAGTGAGATGACTCGGAAGGTCAAGCCACTTGCTGCCATGCCTGATGATCCGAATCCAACTTCCAGCACCCACATGGAAGGCAATAACTAGTTCCCAAAAGCTATACCTTGACCTCTACACTAAATAAATACATGTAATAAAATACGTCAAGGGCTGGAGAGGTGGTTCAGGGGTTAAGAACACTGACTGCTCTTCCAGAGGTCCGAAGTTCAATTCTCAGCCACCACATGGTGGCTCACCACCATCTGTTATGGGATCTGATGCCCTCTTCTGGTGTGTCTGAAGACAGAGCACTTGTGTATATATAAAACAAATAAATCTTAAAGGAGACTTGGATGCCAGAGGTGCTGGTTAATGCTGACAGGTCTAGAATCACTGCAAAGACAATCTTCTGGCCATGTCTGTGAAGGACTGTCTACACTGGATTCACTGAGATGGGGAGACCCACTGAAACTGAGCAGTACCATTTCATGGACTGGGACCCAGAGACAGAATGAATAGAAGAAAGCTAGCTGAGCACAAGCATTCATCTCCCTCTGCTTCCTGATTGCAGATGCCATGGGGCCAGTTGCATTGAGCGCCTACCTCCATGTCTTTATACCATGATGGACCACACCCTCAGTCTTAGGGTTTCTATTGCTGTGATGAAACACCATGGTCAAAGTAACTTGGAGAGCAGAGCGTTTCTTTCATTTTATGGTGTGTATCATCCATAGACATTAGGCCAGGGACTCAAGGCAGCAGCCTGGACGCAGGAGCTGACATAGAGATCACAGAAGAGTGCTTCATACTGGCTTGCTCTTCATGGCTTGCTCAGTCTGTTTTTCTGTTTTGTTTTTTTTTTGGTTTGTTTTTTTTTACATACCCCAGGGCCATCCACGTTAGGCTAGGACCTCCCATATCAATCACCAATTAAAAAGATACCCCATAGACTTGCCTATAGGCCTTTTCCTATAGGAGGCATTTTCTAAATTAAGATCGGTCCTTCCTTAAAATCTAGGTTTGGGTCAAGTTGACAAAAAGCAATCAGGACACTTGAACTGTGCCTCAGAATAACGCCCCCTGCTATACTGCTTTTGTCAGGCATTGGCCCCAAAACGTGGAAAGAAACTAATATGTCAAGCTAAGGAATCTGTTTTTAATTCTGGGTTTTGGAGGTGACCTAAGGTTTCTGAATGTCAATCACATGGTTAAAAACTATTTTAGGAGAAATGAGCTTGCTAACTTTGCATGACATTAGCACACAAAACAGACAAGAATCAACAGCCTGGGCTCCCTGAGGAACTGACAGCGATGCAGGCCTGCTCCACACCTACTATCCTTGACCTAGGAACAAGCAAGAGCTCCAGGTCATTTTCATATTAAAATTCAAGGTTCCCTTGAATGGGATACTGTGGAAGGGAAACGCTTGACCCCAGGAGACAAAAGAGAGGGCTGGGAAAAAGGTATACGGACACATGAAGACTATGGGAGAGGCCACAACGAATGATCATGAAGAACCCAGGGTCCTCTGGCTTCTGCCACACCCCTTCTGATTCTGTTCTTACCCATCAAAGACCTCGCTTCTTCCCATTTCTCCTCTTCACCAGCAAGCACTGATTCTTTCTGGCTGCCACAAGGCAGGTGAGACATGTCCCTGAGGGAGGCGGATCACGGCTTCTGGGACATCCATGGCTGGAATAAAGAAATCACTGCGAGGCCAGGGAGAGAGGGGATGAAGGGGCAGGCACCTGCCCTTGGGTCTTGAGAGCTTTCCTCTGAGTTTAACAGGAATCAAACAGGTGTGTGCGCAGGGTGTGCAAACATGTCTTCATCACTGTTTAATCCTCAGCTTCAAGGAAACCCAGAGCTCTCTCTCGGAAAGGGGGAAAGTAAACAGCTGAGCACTCTGACTCATTTACACTTCAAATATACTTTCAGTCGGTTATTCCTCAACTAATCAAATAGCTTGTGCATCCCTAAAGTAGTATAAAGTGACACACTGTGTGGAATCAATTTTTCTTTCCAAAATCATTAAATCCAGTAGCCTGTGACTTCATCCCTGCTAATTCTGGTACCCACCCTTTCATCCTCCATTAACTTTGGCACGCCTAACAGGCTGTCAGGAATAATTTCCCAGGACGTAAATAATTCAGAAATTAAAAATTAATAAATAATAACAGAGAACTACTGGGAAATAGGCTGGGTCAATTAGCGCGCTCCACATTCTGTTTCTTCGCAGCAGGGGGGACAGCCGCAGTCGTTACTTGAATCTTTCCTTCGATTCCGAGGTCTGATTTACAGCTCTTCATTACTGGATCCAGTCAGACGCAATTACCTATCTCGGTTCCTAACTTCAAAGAAACGAGCGCTTTCTCGGCTGCTTTTTTTCTCCTTGCAGCAGGCTCAGCTTGACATCCCTGGAATTTCTTCCACGCAGACTAATTAATAAGTCTTCCACTTATCATATTCACTTCTCTTCTTTGATGTGCTACCTTAGTCAATCATCCCATTTAATTAGAATTGCAATGATAACTTTACTTATCTTGTGGCTAGATGTAAATTAAAATAACAGGATTCTAATTCTCTTCCCGATGAGGTTATGACATATCGGAAGACAAAGTTTCAACACAAACAGGATAATATGTACCTCCTAATGTGGGGGTGGAGGAGCATTCTGAAACATTATTTGCCCTTTGTAACAAAATAGGATGACTGTTGAACAAACACCGAGGAACTCAGTGCACTAGCATCTTCTACAGCATCAGCTCACCAAGCCTCACAGAAACAACTGCCTTTGTTTACATAAAAAATTTGGCAAAGACACCAATCTTGCCTTTCCCAAAGGCAGTGTCTAGGTTTCCAGGAGAACTGTAACTTCAGGAAACAAGACCCTGACACCCTAATCCTTTTCTTCCTTGCTTACCAATTCTGTGACTCCACAGTTTGTAAAGTCCTTTAGAGGCCTCAAAAATGCCACAACAGAAACATTTCTAACATGATGTGGTCGTGACCTGTGAAGCCAGAAAGACCAGAAAGCAATAATCCCTTTCCGGAAAACAACCCTAAGGCTGGAATTCCTAGTGCACCTACTATGTGTCAGCCTTAGTCTGTGCTGCACCTCCTCTCACTCTCACAGAATGCCTGTAATATAACTGTTCCCACAAAACAGATACAGAGACAATCTGTGAGGTTAGCTTGTTTTCTCAAGGACACAAAGGCAGCATTGGAGAAGGAAGAAATCAAAAGAAACGACCACTGAGCTCTTAAGTTGCAGCCTTCCATGATCTGCTTCCAACTCTTGGCCAAACTCTCTAGTATGTTAAGCCACCCGAAAGAAATCTCCTGGCACTAACCACTGCCAGAGTTTAGCACATGCCTTTTATGCCTTCCTAATAATATACATTCGTCTAAGATATTACCAATGGTTTAGGGACATTGGCAGAAATTTGACATTGTGACATGTTTATGAAATAGTCATGTGATTTCAACTAGCACACATCTATTACCTTTGAATAACAAGTAGAGAAAAAACAAACAGAAGACTATGTATATACATATACATATATGATTTGGAACACAAAATTACAATTCTCTCTCTCTCTTTTTTTTTTTTTTTTTTGAAACTGGTTTCCTCCAGGAATACAATCTTTAGCTGCATTGTTTGGTTTTGCTTTTTAAGTTACTAAAAAGAGGAACATCAATGTGAGTTTCCTATAAATGTGCTATCCTTGCTCTGTCAGCCATCCCATCCCATCTGTCTGTCTGTCTGTCTCTGTCCCCCTCCCCCGTGACCATGTCCAGTTAGACAACAAACAGCATTTACAGAGACCAACAGAAACTTATTTCATTAGCCAGAGCTGAAACCATCGCGCCAATGCTGGTTTGAAGCTAACCTTTGGGGGATTTAATACAGTTGTTCTCTGACAATGGAGCTTGGTTCATTTGCTACTTAAGACATGATTATTTAAATTAAAGTTAATTGGTTTCCTTACTCCCCTTTAGGGCTTTAGGCTCAGAAACATTTCTATTAGAAAAATCTAATTTGTTCTCAAATTCCTATTTCTAAAACTTAGACTGTTAAATGCTGTGGTATTTTAACCCTTTGTAGGGAAAGTGATCCCTAAATTCTGGTACAAGTTAACAAAGCTGACTGCATAAAAGGCACAGTAACACTTTCAGAGAAGGCTGCAATAGGGTCTGGCGAATAACCCACCATGGAAATACAGTGACCAGTGGTCTCTACAAAGATCCAAAGACTGGGCCTCTCCTTGATAATTTTATTTGACTCTTTCTTCCTTCCTTCCTTTCTTTCTTTCTTTCTTTCTTTCTTTCTTTCTTTCTTTCTTTTCTTTTCTTTCTTTTTCTTTCCTTTCCTTTCTTTTCTTGAGACATAGCTTCTCTGTTTAATAGCTCTACCTGTGTACTAGAACTAACTCTGTAGACCAGGCTGACCTCAGACTCACAGAGATCCACCTGCCTCTGCTTCCTGAGTGCTGGGATTAAAGGAGTGTACCACCACCTCCCAGCTATGTAACTTCTTTTAGCCAGGGAGAAGCCATGACTACAAGGACTGATTGACACATTAGGACTAATGTGGAGAAGTTGGAATGCTGCAAATCCAAAGCCAAGTTATCTTGGGGCACTCCCAGCGCCTTAATGGTCATCGATCGCCCTCCTCTGTAGCTGACCTAACTAGCATCTTTGTCACCATTAGGTAACGCTCCTAGAATGTACAGATAGACCCCTAGTATCCACCAACCAAAGAGCTAAGAGTACCGTCAGATAGCACTGGAGACCTAAGGCCCTCCCCGCATGCTGTAACGTGTCTGCCCAACACATCACCAATGTGTTTGAAAACTGTTTCTCTCCTTGATATGCTTAATATACCTTTTTAGGCAAAGTCATGCCAAAGCAAGACCATCAAACTAAGGACCTATTTTAAATGTTTACACCCAATCAATTCATGTTTTCAATGCGTACCATGCAATGCCCTAATATAATCAGCTACTGCTAACAACCACACAGTTACTGAAATGCATGACTCCATGGGGCACTACAGATTCTGATTGGTAGCAGTGCAGAAGGAAAAGGGTGCAACATCGAAAACCTTCCAGTCTCTCTGTCTCAATGCAGATAAACATAGCCCTATTTAGAAATAGCATTAAAAACTGATATCTGAAGCTCATTTCAAGTAAGAGACTAAGTTATGAAGATTCCCTCTCACCTTTCCTTAATTAAATCCATGTCAATCTGGTCATTCATTTAAAAAATAGTGTTGGCCAGAATGGAGAGCCCATGATTTTATCTCGAGTTTGAGGCTAGCTTGATCTACACACATCTACTCAGTGGGATTCTATGTAGCAATAAGAATGAAAACTAATTGGGTAGTGGTGGCCCACACCTTTAGGCAGATTTCTGTCAGTTTGAGGCCAACCTGGTCTTCAGGGCATGTTCTAGGACAGTCGGGGCTACACACAGAGAAACCCTGTCTTAAAAATAAAACAAAACAAAATAAAAATAACAAAATTTTAAAAAGATTTTTGAAAGAAAAAAATTTAAAGAGTATGGATGAATGTTAGAAACATTAGGTTGAGCAAAAGAGTGTAGGTGAAAAGAGACACCATGCACGTAAAAGAACAGAGAAGAGCAACCTCAAAGGGTCAGAGGTCAGCACTGTGCTATCTTTGTAAAAAGAGGGAGGAAGAGAAGGTAGAGGACACATCTGCAGTGTTGATCAGAGTGTCTTGATGTCTGGGTTAAGTTTGTGAATCTGAATGGAGCCATATACTTATTCCTCATGGAGATATTTTAATGACTGCATCTAAAGGATCTTCAGAGACAGGGCTGGAGAGCTGGCTCGGCAGTTAGGATCATTCGCTGCTCTTCCACAGCACTGAGTTCAATTCCCAGCATGCACATGGTGGCTCACAACCACCTTTGACTCCGGTTCTGGGGATTTGATGCCATCTTCAGACTTCTGTGGGAACTAAACATTCAGACAATACAGACATACATGCAGACCGAACACCGATACAAATAAAATAAAACAAATCTAAAACTTTTAAAAGAACCTTTGCATAAATTACAAGTAGTTATAGAGGAATTTACCAAAACAAATGAGAGAAAATACACAAAAAATCAGATTTCTAAGTACCAACAACAAAATAGAATTAATAATGTAAGGCAGTGGCCCTCAGTGACCCTTTCCCCGGGGTTGTCTAAGATCATTGGAAATATCAGATATCTATGCTATGATTCATAACAGTAGCAAAATTATAGTTATGAAGTAACAATGAAATTAATTTTATGGCATGGGAATCACCACAAAAGGAGGAACTATATTAAAGTGTCTCAGCACTAGGAAAGTTGAGAACCACTGGTGTAAAGGGTACCATTTGCAATCAAGTTAGAAAATGTCAAATGCTTGGAAGCTGACCCAACAAAGGTTATTCAAATCTCTATAAAATCAGAGAAATTTATTCAAAAGTACTAAAGAGGACTTGAATACATGAAAAGATATATTATTGTACTTAGAAAAATCCACACCATAAAACATCTGTTCTTTTCAAACTGGTTTGTGAATTTAACACAAATGGACTATCTATAAAATGTATCTAGAAAAGACTTTTTTTTTAAGATTTATTTATTTATTATAGGTACAGTGTTGCTGTCTTCAGACACACCAGAAGAGGGCATCCAATCTCATTACAGATGGTTGTGAGCTACCATGTAGTTGCTGGGATTTGAACTCAGGACCTCTAGAAGAGCAGTCAGTGAGTGCTCTTAACCACTGAGCCATCTCTCTAGCCAAGACTTTTCTTTTTTTAGGCAAAAATTAGTACATCCATGCTATCTCCCGAGTTAAGTTTACTAATTATAAGGAGTTAATAGCATGTGGAATTGATAAAGCAAAGACACCATGACCAGTGGATCACAGATCAGTAGAAGTATGTAGCTTTGGTTGAAGATGAAGGTTACATATTAGATTTGCTTCAATAAAAATGCAGTAATTGACACTGGAAACAGTTATACAAGTGGAAAAAATTATATCCTCATGTCACTCTATATAAAAAGAGAGAACTCTAAATGAATCTGTGAATAGGTTTTATTTTGTTTTGAAACAAGTTCTCTCTATGTAAACCAAACTGACCTGAAATTCATACTTTTCACCCATCTTCCCAAACTGGAATTACAGGTGTGTGGCTCTATACTTGGCTTCCATAAGGCATTATTGAAGATACAGGTCAAATACATGTTACACTATGAACACCAGCCAAGATATAAAAATGGCCTAGACTCTTCTCAACAGATGAATAGATGTAGAAAATATGATTGACACATGCACACACACCTTTTATTCAGCTGTAAGGAAGAATAAAATTATAGTACTTGCAGGGAAATAAATAGAACTGGAGATATTAAGCAACATAAGCCAGACTCAGAAAGATAAATATCATGGTTTCTCCCATTTGTGGAATATATGATAAGAAAGTACTTGGAAACTAAAGGCAGGGGCCAAAAAGAGGTGATAAGGATCGTATGCAGATCTAGATTTAGATGTGTGTACATACATATCATTAAAGCATAAATGGGCACAAAGGGGGCCAACAGAGGTGGGAGAAGGAAGAAGGGCAGTTAGAATAAAACTAGCAAGGTACAATGACATATATGAAATATCATAGTAAAACCATCATTTTGTTTGCTAACAGAAAAATTTAAAAAGGTATAAATAGAATTTGCAGTTATGCAATCAGCATTTCTAAACCTTGTGAAATGATTCAATTTTTTAGTTTAAACCAAATTTCCATATGCTGATTAGACCGATGTCAAAACCAAAAAAATAAAGAGATGGTAATGAAGATAAAGGTGACTATCTTTTTAAATAAGACACGAACTGCACCAAAATCAACTTGTATCAAAACCCTTAAAAATTACATTGAAAAAATGTTAAGCCTCAAATGTCCCCAGTCCAAAGCAGAAAAATATTTGATTCATCTTATTTTAATAACTACACGATAATATTCAGAGATATTAATGAAGAGACAAACAGGGAACTAAAGGAGATTGATAAAAACAAATGAGGGTCTTGAGCTTTTTTACTAAGATTCCTGTATTTCCAGCAAGACTGATCAATGAAACATAAACACAGATTAAAAGAGAAGAAAACTTACATAATAGGGTTAAGCTTAATTTGGGAAAATTACAAGACCAGTTTTCTACTGGAATGGAGGGGCTTACATAGGGATAACATTAGTGCACAATGTACAAAAAAGAGCTCCCATCTCCTAGAGATAGAGATGGTACTGTGCCCAGCAAAGTCTCTCTAGAAACAAAGAGATGAGATGCTAAGGAAATGTATTCATTCACTTATCAAAAACTGTTTGTCTCTCTACACCAGCCTTTATAGTGGGAAGAACAGAGACCGAGGGCGCACACGGGAGAGCTGTTTGAGAGGGACCTGAGAAAAGGATATCATTCAGAGCGGTTTACCTAGTTTCTTGACAAAGATAACAGTGATATGGGACTCTTCTTTAAAGTACAAGAAAAGCATTCATTACTTTTGACAACGTAATGAAAACTGAGGACCCATAATATAAACGTTCGCATAGACATTTGAAGGTCGCTGACCCCTCTGGTCCTCATCTTCATCTCGCAGACCAAACTTTACCACCCAAGAAAAGCATCAAGTAGCTGTTAGCACAAAATCATAAATTAGCCACCATTTATAGCGCACTTGCTCATTGTGAAACTTGTAGGCTAAGTGCTTTAACTTCAGGATGCCTTTGATCATAATGCTGCAGGGGTACTTAATAATATCTTCCTTTTAGAGACTTGCGGGTTTGCCCAGAGTGAAATAACTAGTAATCAGCAAATGCTTGGTTAAAAGTCTATAAAGTTTGTGCTCTGGCTGAATAATCGAAGGGAAGGTGGAGAACGAGAAGGGCACAGGTTACCTTATGGGATGTCAGAGAGATTTAAAACTAGGTCTAATTACCCTAGGCTAAACGCGTCGTGGCGCCCTTGTTTTCTCTTAGGGAAGTGGGGAGGCCTCTTCTGTCACTTGCTTTAGCTCCTACAGCGATCTTGCACCTAATTTTTCACCTGACGTCCCTACGGATGGCTGGAAAACGAGCCCGCCTTCCGAAGCCGCACTACAAACCTGAAGTCCCACCTACACAGGTCCCCCGCGTCCGCTTCCGTACAACATGGCGGCGCACTCGCTGACATGCCGCTTTCTCTGACGTACTTCCTGTCCGACGCAGTCACATTTGACCTTTGAACTCGCCCGCCCCTTCCTTTTCCTCTTCCGGGGACGGTGCTTAGAGGTATGGTGGCCTGTTTCGGCTCTGTGGCCTTTCTATTTACGATCCGTACCCATCCGAGGGGTTAGGCAGGCGGGACGCCCTCGGGGTCGGTGCTGTAGCTGGGGTTAGTGGTGAGGGACGAGGAGAGGTGCATACCGGGCGGGTGCTCGCCTCGTAGTTTCGGAAAGCCCTCGATCGAACCAGCGCGTCCGAAGCGGTGAGTAGCCGGAGCCCCGCGCGCTTCGGCCGCCGGGTACGGAGAGCGAGAGGCTTAGGTCGTGGTTGTGAAGCGCTTAAGCGACCGGAACAGTGGAACCCTCGGTGGGGACCGCGGCCTCTGGCCGCTCCCCTGTTGCTGTCTGTCATGGTGGCTAGTAAGCGAGCGAGACGCGATAGCAGGGGCGGCGGCGTAGTCTGCCTTGGTTATGGAGATAGAAATCAAGTAGTGGCGGCTTAGGTCCTTTAACACTGGTCCTGTGTCGCTTTAGGTGCGTGGCAGTTGGGCTCCCTTTAGGTAAAAGTGGGTGTTTGGAAGGTGTGGAAGACAGGTCAGCTTGGCTGCACCCGGCTTAGGCGGCTGTTATTTGGGGTAGTGCTAATTAGGCCATTTGTCCCAGGGTTTGAGACTTAACAGCCCACTTTGAAGCAAAGTTGCATAGACGAGTGTGTGTGAAGCTCTTGGGTAGAATTTCCTTGCCCAGCACGTTAAGGAGCTGGATTCCAAATGCATCGCTGCTGCGGGTTGGAGGGTCGTTAAGTGACTGATCTGCTAAGGATGTTATAAACAGCATAAGACCCAGGTCTCCTTAATAAACAGATTGCCTTCTCGGGGATGCAGCTTTGGGACTAGATGCTACACAGATATTACCTGCCAGCACTGTGGAGGGTGGGATAGTAGTGTCTTAATCCCAGTGCTAGCTGTGTGAATTGGGGGGAAATGCTGTCTTAGAGCCCAGGAGCTGGCTCTGTATTGCCAGCAAATAGCACTGCTGGGGATTTACCTAAGGGTCCCACTTGTCATCCTTTAAATTAGTGCTACCAAGCAAAACAGACTTCTTGAGGGATGAGCCCTTGGTCAGGATTTTAACCAAGCTCCATACTTGTGGACCAGTAGGAAAGTCTCTAATTTAGTGGAATCTCTAATTTAAATGGAATTCTTTAGAATTCCCCTTGTAAGAGCATGGTGTGAGTGTATGGATGTAAGAGACATTATGTGATGAAGCTTTGACCTTTAATTTACCTTCACTGACTTGTTTTATTCTCTAAATTGTAGGCACTCAGGATGGTCCAGCGTTTGACATACCGTCGTAGGCTTTCCTACAATACAGCCTCTAACAAAACTAGGCTGTAAGTTTTTGCGAGTTTAAAATAACTGTTGTTGCTTTCTCTGTGACATACTGAGCCGCTTTCAATCTCCCTTCCTAGGTCTCGAACCCCTGGCAACAGGATCGTTTACCTTTACACCAAGAAGGTCGGGAAAGCACCTAAATCCGCATGTGGCGTGTGCCCAGGCAGACTGCGAGGGGTGAGTACTCTTGAGAAAGCCTTAATCCCTCAGCAGGGAAATATGTGAAGGTGGTCTTGCTACTGAGATACTTGGGAATTATTAAATATCTGCAGTCCAAAATAACCAACGTGAGAAATGGCCGAAATGGCTTTTGGGGAAAGCAGTAGGCTTCCCCATTTTAACCTAGTTCCTAGTTCACAGTTACTGGGAGTGTCTTTCTACTTGAGCATCTGAGGGTAATCACAGGCTTCATTCTACAGGTTCGTGCTGTGAGACCCAAAGTCCTTATGAGATTGTCCAAGACAAAGAAGCACGTCAGCAGGGCCTATGGTGGCTCCATGTGTGCCAAGTGTGTCCGTGACAGGTGAGTGAGGCGGCCGAGGCACTGTGTGTGCCAGCCGGGGTGGATCTTCCCTTGGCACCGTCTAAAGGAGTGACTCCTGTCGTGTCAGTGTGGGGCATCTTGAAAATAGCATTGTTCATAGAGAGCGGATGGGAAGAAATGCTGGGCTGTGTGACGGGGCAGCTGGGAAGGCATAGGAACAGGTGCTAGCGTGGGTGGCTGATCGAGGAGGTGACAGACAGCACAGCTAGCAAAGCTTGTGAAGGCCTTAGACAGCTTTAGTCTTACAATGTGGGAAAGGGTGAGTCCCAGGCAAAAGCTGAGTCATTACTTAACAGGATAAAGGTTTGGGGCATACAGAAGCGTTTTACGCAGCAAGAGGAAATTGCCCTTGTCTTACCTACCTGACGATGGCCCAGAGGGTTTGGTGGCAAGGGGACTAAGTCTTTTGGATACTGGAAAGAGTTGTAAGGATGGTTGTGGTTTATTTGCTGAGCACCAGATAACATTTCAGTGTATCTGAGTGGGTTTGTTTGAGGGAAGAAACAGCACCTCCTTCCTGCTTTACACTCAGTTAATGCGGAGCAGAGTGAGGGAAGGAAGAACGTGAGGGTTGGTGATGGGAGAGCTCAGAGGCTGAGCCGGGTGGACTCTGGTGGTTTATGGAACGCTCTGACCTAGTGGTTTGTTGCTTTGTTTCTTGACAACAATCTTCCAGGCCTGTTTGTGGAAGTTCATTAAGAGGAGGGAGGCCTAGGATGATAATACAGACACAGGGCAAATGTTCTCTAACACAGGCACTCTGAGCTTCATAAAGTTTAGAAGAGAAATTTCGTGCAGTTGTAGAAACTGGGCTGGCATTTGAGGCCATACCTGGATGATACAAACAGAAAGGATTTCCAGGCTCTAGTGTTTGGCCTGACACAGGAAAGATGGGAGGTGAAAGGGGCCTGGGTAAGGTCATGAATTTTGAACTGTAGGAGTTTGGCGTATTTCATTCATTGCCTACAGAATCTAGATTTGTGCCTATCAAGACTTGGGCCATTGCAAGGCCTTGACTCCTATCTCCCCCTGACCCCCAAGCTGGGGGCTTGGTTCTATCTAGTTCCAGCTGGCAGCTCAGTTCTATGGAAAACCATGGAACAATCTACAATACTTTGATAATATGTCCTGGATCCTGATACAAGAAATAATACCAGCCAGGAGCTATCTTAAGTGATGGTCTTGTTTTGGGTATTGTCTATTAGGTTTCTCTGGCTGTGATAACCATGACCAGAGACAACTTGGGGGTAGATGTTATTTCATTGTGCACCTGAAGCAGAGGCTATGGGGGAGTGCTGCTTGCTGACTTGTTCTCCTTGGTTTTCTTAGACTGCCTTCCAAAAGCACCCATTCGCCAGCCCGTTGTGTTACTGCCCACAGGCCAATAGGGGCATTTTGATTGATGTTCCCCTTTCCTGTGTGACTCTAGCTTGTGCCTAGTTGACATGAAACTTGCTAGCACAGCCCATTTATTTTGTAGTTGATCATGAAGAAGTTAAGACTCCTTGGGATTGGAGAATAATCCTCCCCAAATGTTCATGTAACTTCACAAGCTTTGTGATTTTTTTTTTGTTTGTTTGTTTGTTTTGGTGCATTTTCCTAGGCTCTTGATTGCTTTGCTCCATCTTACAATGGTTAACTTCCCTGTGTGTTTCTCTTCCTAGGATCAAGCGGGCTTTCCTTATTGAGGAGCAGAAAATCGTTGTGAAAGTGTTGAAGGCACAAGCACAGAGTCAGAAAGCAAAATAAATGGGCGACTTTTTTAAGTAATAAAAATCAAGACTTGGTCTACGGTTCCGTTATCTGTGATTTGTTTCAGTGTAATTGGTTGATTTCTCTTAAGAGAGACAGTGGCTGGAAGTCACTGGGTCTTGAGATCTTCCTCTATCAGGAATGGTCCTTCTGTTAACTCTTAGTGACACTTAGACCGTTTCATAGTTAGTATCTCCTTCACACTACCAAACCAGAAGCCAGCCTCGGGCTGTTTTGAATGAAATGTTTTAAGGATTTACTGACATGGAGACTTTGAGCACCTGACGCAGCCCTAAATGACTCAGATTGTGATTGTCACTGCATCTCAGTCCAGGTTAGGACATTAAAATGCAGGCTATGTTTTGGTGATGTCACTGCTCACTGAACAAGTTTTCTGAAGCTCCTTAATGCTATGAGAACCTGCACTGGTCCAAGAGCCGTACACAACTTTTTATTTCCTAATGTGTTTCTGTTGCATGATGCTCCACATTTAGCCATTACCCATAAGCTGTCGATGTGATTGATACAGAGGAGGGTTTTCATAGTAACTGTGGGTAAAAGTCGGAAGGTGTCTACCACACACGTGAGACAAACACTCATATAGAATCTTTAAAAGTGAGGCATGGTTCAGAGTTGTGTCCTCCAGACACGCCCTGGCCGTGTGGCTCAGCTTGACCGTGGGGCTCCTGACCTCCCGGTACTGGTAGTCTAGGTCTGTGCCCCTGTGCTCGGCTAAGGAAACAGGCAGTTTGTAGAAAGATTAAAGGGATCCCAGAAAATGAGTAAGCTGGCATTTGAACAGTAAGAGTTTAAACAGAAGATGATGTCCCTGATGACATTAACCACTGTTTGCCCTGAAGTCTTCCCACCTTTGCAAGTGAGGGGAACACAGTTCCAGTTGGCTGGAGTAGTTGCAGATGGATTAGCATTTGATGGCTATAGCCCTACATTCTTTGTCCCAGCAGTCCTGAGGACAGCCTGAGTTACATAGCAAGACCTATCAAAGGGCTTGGGAGGGCTGTGTCTGGGTGCCTTGATAGAGGTGTATTACAACGTTACGTAGATAACATCTGTTAGCTGCTCCAGGTACCACTTGAGTAAAGCAGCAGAACAGTGGTTATCTTGTCACAACATTTTCAGAGTTTAAACGATAGCTCAGAAAATAAAACGGCAAGCATGCCCGGAGTTAGAATCCTCAGCATGTGTAAAATCCTAGCCAGATGGTGTCTGTAGTCCTGGTGTGCTGGATTGGGAGGGTGTGCATAACTAGTAGAGAAAGGCCAGCCAGCCAGTAACTCTCCACATCGAGTAACTGACCCTGTTGCCTATAACTGGAGAACAGGACAGTACTTAGTATTGATCTGTGACCTAAAAGGGTTCACACACGAAAACTTAAATGATGATAGCCTTGAGCTCTAAAGTTAACTTCTTCCCATGACAGGTTAGTGAGATGTACTGTAGTGTGTTCAAACAATGTTTTAGACTCAGTTGGTCACCTGTCAATTGACGACCTACAGGCTAGATTTTTAAAACCGTGAAACCCAGGCTTTATAAACTGAAAGGGAAAGCCTTGCTTTGTTATCCCTTAGTGAATCCAGGCCCTGCTATTGGTGTTAGGTTGAGCAGCTTGACTGAACACAGTCCCTTCTCTTTTTTACATATTTATTGTTAATGATATGTTGGTACTATGTGCATCTGTGTTTAGGTGCCCTCAGAGGCCAGAAGCATGGTGTTGAGTACTGAATATCAAACTTGGGTCCTCTGAAAGAGCAGTACCAACACTTAGCCTCTGGATCCTGTCAAATTTCAGCCAAATAAAACATAAGTTAGATTGGCCTGGAGAGATGGTTACTGACTGCTCTTCCTGAGGTCCTGAGTTCAATTCCCAGCAACCACATGGTGGCTCACAGCCATCTGTTAAGGGATCTGATGCCCTCTTCTGATGTGTCTGAAGACAGTGACAGTGTACTCACATACATATAATAAATAAAGTCTTTTTTAAAAATGGGTTAACTGAGCTTTGAGAAAGCTACTGTATTAACAGGATACCTTTTACAAGCAATTCATTTAACCTATTCTAAGTTAAAGATATTTATTCTTTTCTTCGAAATGTTTTTGTAGACAATTGGGAAAGTATGGAAAAACATCTTATCTCAGTACTTAGAATATTAGTAGTAGATATTTTCCCTTCTGCTTCGTTTGTAAGGCAAAAAGATAATGACAAAATTGAAAGCATAGTATGTTTGTAATTATTCATTTCTTTCCTCATAGCACCCCTGATATAACTTTTTTGAAATGCATGTAAATATCTTGGTATGACCATAATTTAAATATTTTCTTTCTTTTGGAAATCCCAGCTAGTACCAGCTTTCTCCCTAAAACCTGGGAACATTTGCATGTATTTGGTTTTCCCACTCAAAGTACTTATAACATTGTGGCGTGAACATAGTACCAACTCTATGTCCTGAGTCACCCAAGTGGATTCTTTAGTTTGGCAGGGGTCCCGAGTCACCCAATGGATTCTGTAACTGCTGTTTCAGTTTGGCAGGGGTGGGGGGTGGGAAATCAAGGTTTTATTGAATCCAGTTCTGTGACTGACAAAGTAGTCTTGACAGGTCCCTAAAAGGCCATGTGAATATACTCAGTGGTTTTCTTTTTAAAGTCTAGTATTTCTCTTGCTTATAAATTCCATCAGAAGGTTGAAGTGGCTCTTTTACCCAAAGCAGAAAAATCTCCATATGTTTAAGCAAATCAAGTCTCAGCAGCTGAGTATTAATGGCATACCATGTTAGCCTAATGATTAGCCTGAAAATGGCTACCTCCAGGCATAACTATGCATTTTCCAGTGGAAGTCAATCTTTAGGTTATGATGCTACTTGGTTCTGAATGTCGGTTTTTCTCTAGGGTACATTACTTACTGCTAGTGATCATTATTTTATAATTATTGGCATCACCACTACCTCATCTTGGCTTGTGAAAGCAATTGTGTGTGTTTCTGCAGTGCATTTAGATCTAGAGAATGCCACACTGTAGAGAGAACCCTTTTCCTGGGTCTGTTACCATTGATTACACAGGATTTGACTGGTTTCAGGAGCTCTATTCAGTACTTACTTGATAAAGATGTTCACTTAACATTTGTGACTAGTTTCTAATCACTTGATTCTGTAAATCTCCAGGTTTAATTTTGGTTCCTCTGTTGCTGTGGGACAGGGAGAGGTTCTGCTTTGCTGAGACGTCTTGCTTTGTATCCCTGACTGACCTGGAATTCACTATGTATACCACGTTGGTGTCAAACTCACAAAAATCCTCCTGCTGCTGCCCCCCAAGTGCTGGGATTAAAGGCATGCACCCCTACACCTGCTAATTTTGAAAAATCCCAAGCAAACCATTTGTTGAATCAAGTTCCGTGTGTGTAGATACAGGGGGTAGTAAAAAGTCTTACAGTTCTCTTTAAACAGTGAAAATTGAGTTTGGTGGTGAGCCTTGTGTTGAAAGTCAGGCACAGAAAGGTTTTGCCTCTGAGTTTTCTTTCTTGGTTTGTGCTGCTGTAACAGCCATATACCCTGCAGCTTAAACAACATTACTTCCCGGGGTTGAGGCTAAGGTCAGGGCGGCAGCCGACTCAGCATCCAGCAACACTTCCTGGCTTGTTCATCTTTTTGCCTTATGGAAGACTCAAACTTCATGACCTAATTCCTCCCCCAAAGCCCAGATCCTATGGCCATCCCTTTGGAAGCCCGTTAAACACAGACATACTGAAGACAGATATTTCATCCTATAACGCTTCCCGAGTTAATATTTACAATACCAAATCAAAAACTGCTTCTGGCCTCCCAGATCCCAGCTGCCCGTCATTAGCAGGCTTTCTTGTGTCAGTATGGTGAGCATAAAGGATTGTAGAAATACTTCCCCCATTCATTTATATTCTTTTTGTTACTGGCCTTGGCGCTCTCATTCATTCATTCATTCATTCATTCATTCATTCAGCTGACACTTAAAAACTGTGCCAAGAAGTGCTGGGGGTAGATCCTGGTAGCTAACCAAGCCACTGAACTCTGCCCTGCCTCACAGCTTCCTCAGGGAAGACAAGTTTACACACACACACACACACACACACACACACACACACACACACACACACACACATACACACACGCACTGAAGGGAAAGCTCTGATGTGAAACCAAGGAAGGAGTCTAATGGAGACCGGGCTTTTCTCGGGAGTAATGTGTAGGTTCGGGGTAAGGCTAAGCACTGAGTCCCTAACTAGTGATCAGTACATTCCAGACAAAGGAACCGACCTAGGCGAATACCAGGAGTCAAGAAACAGCTCTCGTAAAGACACAGTTAATTCAATACAATGCTGTTCTTAGCCTTGCAACATGTGAACATTACCAGTCACCAAGAAGCGCCCCTGTCACCACAGAGGTTTTAATAAAAGGGCCACATCTGTAATGCTTTTCCCATCCTGCAGGAGACCAGTGAAAGAACAACTTTCTATAGTGCTCACTTCAGCAAGGTCAAAACTCCCTTTGCATTATGGAATATTTAAATTACAAAAAGCCCCGGGTGATTTGCGCAGTGGCCCACTATGCTATTAAGGAGAGAGAGGATCAAATGTATTGACTGAAATCCCCTGATACTCACCCTGCTTCTATATTCCGTGGCCTGTGCAAACAGCCGGAGGGCTCTGCTCTCTAACTCTCTCCAGGGTTGGAAATAAGCTTCCAGCATGGCGTGCCTAAAGAATAAATGGTCTTGAAGAAAAGTCAGATATTTACTGCGTTTGAGTGTTAGCCATGCAGAGACTGTGGGGCGCGTGGTGTCGGCCGTACTTTCTAACTCTTCCACTGCGGTGTGAACGTAGCCACAGACAGTGAACACGAGGATGGGCAGAGCCGTAGTCCAATAAATCTTGGTTCGCAGAAACATCGGATTTGCAGATTAGCAGAAGCAAGTGGTCGTCTGTGGACCCCATGCTCTATGATTCTATCTCTACCATGTAATGGCAGTTGCACGATTGATTTCAAGACCAGCGCACCGTTTGTCACCTTGTCAGATCTCATCAACCTTGAGGATGGTCAGAAGAAAATGAAAGGACTTCCTGTCTTCATCCCTATCCGTTTCGCAGTGATGGCTTACAGGGTGCGGTATCACCAAAGCAGGGGGGCAGTGCAGTGGACAGGACTTGCTTACACACCCCTTACAGTGGTTTTGAAAAGTATACGGACCCTGCCAAATGTTTAGATTGTCATCTAATACTTCCTGTTAGGGTCTTAAACCACGCAGAATGTCATTTCCAACAGTGAAGGTTTGAATAACCTTTAAAAATAATGTATTTTTATTTTATGTACATTGCTGTTTTGACTCCATGCACATCTGTGTGAGGGTGTCAGATCCCCTGGAACTGCAGTTACAGACCGTTGTGAGCTACCATGTGGGTGCTGGGAATTGAAC
The DNA here is from genome assembly GCF_011064425.1 of Rattus rattus. Lineage (NCBI taxonomy): Eukaryota > Metazoa > Chordata > Mammalia > Rodentia > Muridae > Rattus > Rattus rattus. The sequence goes on from NC_046156.1 coordinate 28,142,525, forward strand.
CTGGGGCCTCTGGAAGAGCAGCCATTGCTCTTAACCACTGAGCCATCTCTCCAGCACTGTTTGAGTAATTTTAAAATACTCAACCTTTCAGTGGATTGAATGAAGCTACACGGTGGCTATTTTTAAAGGTAGAAATGGACAGCTGGAAGTTGTATATTAGTCCCTTGCCCCAGACATAACACCACGGCATTTTCCACTGGCTGGACAATAGTGTGCAGGAAATCCTTCCCCTGTGAGAACAAAAGAGCCAGACAGAGAAGCCGAAGAGCCTTACCTGCACTGGTCGCACAGACAGAATAAGGAACCGTTGCGTCTTGAACTGGGTTCTCTTGGCTTCAATCTCAAGGAACTCCTCAAAAATGACCACTGTCTTTGCCGTTTGAGATGGTAACAATAGTGAGGATATTAAATTAAAAAAAAAAATTACCGTAATCACTCTACCCCATTCTAATCTCGTCTGAGTTCGAAGGATCCTCAGTGTGGTCCAGGACAGCCCGCTGCCATGTGGGGTGCTTCTCCTCAGTGTCAGCAGGGAAAGACTCTACCAGGAGCCTTTTCTTTCTTTACAACCATTCAGACGTTATAATCCACTGTGGGTGTAAAGGTTCTCTTCTAGGCATTCGGATTAACAACCCAGACAGACACATACCTCCTTAGCGAAGAGATTTCATTCCACCGAGAATTGACAATAAATGGAAACGTGGGGCAAATAAACTACATACTACAACCACCAAGTGCCATGGAGAAAAATGGCCCTGCTCAAGAAACAGAAGGTACAAGCACAGAGTTACAAAGGTCTCCCCGAGAATGGCATTCCCAACCGGCTCTGTCTGAGGAAGGAGCCAACAGTTCTCCAAGAAGAAAGCTCTTGAGAACAAAGTGTCACATGGCTGAAGCAGAGGGAAAGAGAGCACTCTGAAATGACCGAGTTCATAGGGTATTGGCTTGTGCTGGTCCTTACAGTTTCCTAATAGGACCTGTGTGGTCATCAACTCTGGGCAAGAGGACCTCTACCCTGGGGACACTGCTCTAGCTTTCTCCTGGAAATACTTCATCCCACAATCAGAGGCCAGGAGACCCCAAGTTGTTGTGTGTTCCCTGTCTAGACATTAGCCCAGAAGCTCCTGCCTTGGGTCCCCCTGAAATTCATTCATGGGGCCTGAGAATCCCTTTTCTCTGGCGCATTTCTCAGGAGAGGATTGTGTTACTGACGTGTTCACCAGAAGCTTGTGGGTGTCTGAGGGGTTAGAAAAGAATGTGGTGTGTGTTAAACTCGCCCCACATCTGCAGATAAGGCCCTTCAAGGTAGAAGTCGAGCCAGAGGTCTGCAAAAAGCAGGGTTTTCTGCTAGACAGGAAACAAGAAAACAAGCTGTGTCTGTAAAGCCATGTTTGGACAGAGAAATCTGAAGAGTTTTAGGAATCTAACATCAGAGTCACCTCAAAGACCTGTTTGTCCAAGTGGGTAGGATCGAGCATACCTTTCTGAATTACGTGTTGGAATGATTTATATGACTTATGCTAGCATTGGACATAAAGCATTATCCTGAATTTCCTTGCTCTGAGTCCCACAGATGTCAAGGCAGCTCAGAGTCTGGCTCCCGAGTGCATGGGAAGCCACCAGAGCTACATTGCCTGAAAGCAGCTGTGCTGATCCTAGGTCCATAATTATTCATGTACTGCCCTCAAACTGTGTCTCCAGTCAATTCACCATGGAGCATCAGATGGCTTTGTGGTTTCCTTTCTTCTGTAAAATGGAAGAAAGGTGGAACAGTTGTAAAAGATGGGCCGGGACAGAGAATTTACATGCCAGCTTCTTGGGGGAAATCAATTTTCAGAAACAGTATGTGGAATTTGAAAATCTAGAAATCGCTTTCATTAAGACTGACAATCCTCCAAGGCGCCTTGGGCTATCCTTAGGTAACCTCGAAAAGACATCCCATACGAAGCGCTCAGCTAGAATGGAGATAGTGTTTACTTGAAGCCTGAAGCCCTGGAATACTGTCCTGGTTCAGTCACTATTTCTGTCTCCTCGGCTAAGTCACTTGTCCTGGTCCTGGGAGTTTGGGATCGTGATCTCCAAAGTCTTCCATTTGTGCATCCATTGACTGATTTTACTGCCTTGATGGGGAATTTGGCATCTGCTGTGTTCCAAGCACTGCAGGGGGCTCTAAGGATTGATACGATAGCATCGGTGTCCCCTAGGAGTTCGGGTCTAGCTCTTGGCAGATGAGCTTAGCCATGTTTCAGGCTACGGTAGCACCTGTGACACATAAGGGAAATTTGCTGGACACGCATAGAAGGTACAGGTCAGTCCTGCTAACCAGACGGTCCTGCGTCCATGACTTTCCAACATCCAATCAGCGTTTTATGTAGTTTATCGTCCAGGCCTTGATAGCTTCCACATAAACGAAGATCCACAAAGCATTTTTCAGAATGGCTGCGATAAGTCCCTACATTTCTAAGAATGCAACCACTACGGAAAACTAGGGGAGGTTATATTTTTCTTCTAAACATTAATCCGGAGAAATCTAACGTTTGGGGGAAAGGTAGTAATCCAGAAAACCTTGATCTCTTGCCCAGGTAATCTGAGAATCCCAAATGTAAAAAGCATAAACAAATGGAAACGTGTGGGTAAACCTCCTGATTTACATTTTCAAAGAATTCTTTAGTGCTAGACGTGATTTGCACCAAATCTGACTAATGACGAATCGGTTCGGAGCATAATACAGAAAACAACAAGTCTATCATGCTCTGCCAAGAGCAATACAACTCCTGAGCTCTCTGCTTTCTTACAAAGTTGTGAGCCCCGACTGTTGGCAATTGGAAAACATCAAAGGGTTTAAGTCCATTAGGATTTAGAAAGCTCCTTTGATGACTTGAAGTCCTCACATTCATTCATTCAGCAAACATTAACGGGGTAGGGTGTGTGTAGTAGGCACCGTGTTGACGCTGCCTCTGAGGAGAATTTCTGAAGCATGTGAAGGCTCCTGTCCCTCCCGGTCCCTGTGGCGTTCTGTTTCCACACAGTACAGGGCATGGCGCGGTGGATGGAGCCCAGACCCCCTTTGCTCCCTCATTAGGCCTTGAGAAGTTACTTCAAGTTAGTGCTTTATGGAGATGCCAAAAGAGAATAAAAATATTTTCCCCAAGGTTGCCGTAGGAGTAGACACACCTGCTACTTACTTTTTAATTAATATCCGTTGCTTCTGGTTCCCTTTTCATCTCTCTGCAAAAACCTAAACTCAGGACACACAAGCCATCAAACATGGTGTATGAGCCAATGCGTTTCCTTCCGGACGATTTATATTTGTAGTTTTATAGTTTTATCGAAGATAAGTTTCTGCCGAGGCAAAGCGGAACAGGCGTGGCTGGTATATCATCCCCGTCAGAGCCAGGCATCGCCTGTTCACCAGAGACACGGGCAGGGAGAAGCTTGAACGAGCACACAAGAGCATGCTGGGACTGTGTAGTGATAATCACACATCGGGGCTCTGAAGAGGTGGCCAGCAGTTAAACACAGTCACACAGTGACTAACGAGTGTCTGTAACTCCAGTGTCAGGGGGATCTGAGCTCTTTTCTGGTCTCCATGGTACACGCATATATGAGACCAAAACATCCATACACATACAACATGGAAAAACTAATCTTTAAAAAGAGACACGGGGGGGGGGTGTTCCACATTCAGGAGGGCCAGTGTCAGAACTTCCCTTTTTCATTTCAAAACTCTGGGCTTGACCATGCTGTCCACAGTCTTCCTCTTGAGAATCACCTTAGGGAACTGCTGGGAACACTAGTCTTTAAGAGGCATTGAACATGTAGCCCCAGACAAGACATAACTATATCTCTATCGTGTTATCTAAGGCTCAGGGAACACATGGGAGAGAGGATGGGGGAGAGGGGGACAGGGAGAGAGGGGAGGGAGGGAGAAGGAGAGAGGAAGGAGGAGGGAGTGATGAAGGGAGAGAGAGAGAGAGAGAAGATAGGAAAAGGGGCTGGGAAAACTTAGCTGTGGGGCATAAACAGCCACTGTAATCATGGCCCCACAGCAGGTGAGATAGCCTTGTCTAGCCCTGCACAAGGCTAGACTGGCCTCTAATATTGGAAGGACTTATGCAGCCCTACCCTTCCCTGCTGAACTATTGGCTACCGGTGGATTCTGGCGGAGGGACAGTCATTGCTTTCCTTTCGCTATGTATTCAGAGGTGAGCCCACCAGGCACCCATGGACAGTTCCAAATCTGTGGCCCGTAGAAGGTCCTGGTTCAACTCAGTGGGTCACAACATAAAACCAAAGGGCGTGAATGTGAAAGGGGACTTTTAGGGAAGAGGAGGCTGACTGTAGGGGGAGGGAGACCAAAGCTTTGTGGAGAGGGCCACCAGATGGTTTAATAAACATATGAAACTGTCAAAGAACAAACCTCATAAAGATCATAATTAAAAAATAAACCAGATTCCTAGCAGGGCACGCCTTTAATCCCTCCCACTCAGGAGGCAAAATCAGGGAAATCCCTGAATTCAAGGCCAGCTTGGTCTACAGAGTGAGTTCCAGGACAGCCAGGGCTCCACATGGAGAAGTCCTGCCTCGAAAAACCGAAAAATTAAAAATTAAACTAAAAAAAAAAAAATCGGATTCCTGAGCTCAAATAAGGACCCCCTCAGTCAGAACCTCTAAAATCTGGGCCCCAAACCTACATTTAAAAACATTCTCATCAACCTGGATCTTGGACTGTCCTTTTACAGAGATGGGATTTCTTTGATGAAAAGACTTCCATCATCATTAGATGAATCTGAGTCGTCTCTGTCTGTCTCAGTCATCCGACCTACAAACACAGAGGAGATAGTGTGGATTTTGGGGAAACGGTGGTCTCCGCTGTTTATGTCCAAGTTTGTGTGGTCAGGAGTTCTCTTTGAATGACTAAAAGAAAGTGACCGTGTTGGGAATAAGCAAAAAGTCAAGTGGATACCATTCAAAACGTCTTTTTGTGTCTTCGTGAGGAATTGTGGACATGCACACACACACACACATGGAGACACACACACACAGACACATACACAGACACACACACACAGACACACACACAGACACACAAGCACATGCACACACACAGAGAGACACACACAGAGACACACAGACATACACACAGACACACACACAGACATACACACAGACACACACACAGACATACAAGCACATGCACACACACAGAGAGACACACGCAGACACACACACACACACACACACACACACACACACACACACACACACACACACGGCTTGAAGTGCCCAAGCTGTATCTGATTAGTTCTGGGCAGAAGCGCATTAGGGCATCTGAAAACCACAACTGGAGACATCTATTCTGATGGGTCTAATGTTCTGCGTATTTTCTTTCAACTGAACTTGAGGGAAAGTGCTTTGATACGATGTGCATATGGGAATATTTTGCAGCATTCTTAAAAAGTTAGATATTTCATTTAGTATATATAAAACATACTTTTCTTCTTCTTCAATGCACATAAATACAGCCAAATCAATGCCTTCAAGGGTCCTTCCCCATTACAGTCCGTGAATTTTTGTTTTCCTTTTCTCTACGTTGGTGCCTAGAGTGTGTTTGGAAGGCCCGGCTGACAACCCCGGAGCCAGGGTCTTTGCTTGAGATTTTGGCCAGCAGCAGCAGCAGCTGCTCAGATGTACTGTGGTACTCACCTCTGGAAAGATCATTTCAGGAGGTGAGAAGGCTCTTTGATTTCCCAGCAGCTCTGAAAGCTGCCGGTGAGAACAGCCTCCGTGCTACGGCCGCCCCTTTGCAAGGACTTTGAGTTCCAGCGCCATGTGCAGTGAAATTGCAATCTGGGTTTTTAAGCTCGAATTCTTTGAAAAGATTAAAGTCTGTTCTGTTAGATGCTGTTCCTAACCTTGGGGTAAAGTATACCTTGAAAAGATAGTCTTCAATCAAAAGAATCCATTAATACCGGCTACGTTTATTAAAAAAAGGCACAGGGAGATGGAACAGATAATAGGAGATAGCATTTGCTGTCAGGTTTTTAATCTTGTATATTGATGACTTAAAAAACACATGTACTATTGTGTGTCTGTGTACATGTATGTTGAGGATGTCTGTGACCACATACATGCCCCAGCATATACATGGATGTCAGACAACAACTTGTGGGAGTTGGCTCGCTCCTTCCACCATATGGGGTCCTGCATATTAATTAAAAGATGTATTGTGTTAAAAAAATTAATAGAACTATTCTTTGTAAAAATATTCAGTTGGCCAAAATTTGCCAAACCCATTTTTAAAGTTTTATAAATCTATATGATTTTCAAGGCAGCTAGATATATTTTTAAAAAAAGAATCCTGGGTTTGATATTTTATTCATTTGAAAATGAGGCTTTCAGGAGGCTTTTCTTTCATCTTTAAAGGAGTAAACCATTTGCATTTTAAAGATATGCGCGAGCGCTCCAGGAAGCGGCCTTTTCTATTTATGTTATATTTAATTGCACTTACTTGATCATAGCATCCGGGCAAGTTTGTAAAAAACAAGTTTGCCTTTTTACTATGCTTGTGAACACAGTTAACAAATCTCAAGTTATCAAAAGGACGTTTTTTTTTTTTTTTTTTTTTTTTGGCCAGACCAAAACTGTGCGCGGCGGAGTCCTAGAAAAGAGAAACCCTGCCCCACTGTGGCCACAGGAAGGAATTACAAGCGGGACGTTCAAATGATTATTTGAATTATACCAGCATTGCAGGGAAGATTTGATTTCAATGTATATAGTTATTTTTCTACAAAAGTCTATATGTTTGCGTTCATACATGCATATATTTTAGTCTAGACTCACAGCTATGTAGCAATGCACCCCTTTTTTTTTTTTTTTTTCGGGGCTGGGACCAAACCCAGGACCTTGCGCTTCCTAGTCAAGCGCTCTACCACTGAGCCAAATCCCCAACCCCAATGCATCCCTCTCATCCACTCCTCACTCACTCCCAGCGGCCGTCTCACACTTGAACATGTAGAAACTCAGCCCCGTGCTTTGGCAGATTCCGTTTTTGTCTTCAGCACCTCCATACTCGAATCTCCATGAGACACGGCAGAAGGCTTCAGCTAGTTTCTGGCCATGTCAGCGTCAGCGTCTTGACCATCTTTATAGGTTAGAAATCTTCCATCTGAAGGGTGACGTTAGCATCTACTCCAGAGAATTATTGGCTGGGTTGGATAAGATGGCTTAGCACTGGGGGATGGCGGTTCTTGCCTTTAATCCCCGACACTCAGGAGGCAGAGGCAGGCGGATATCTGTGAGTTCAAAGCCAGCCTGGTCTACAGAAGAGCTCCAGGACAGTCAGAGTTACACAGAGAAGGCCTGTCTTGGAAAACAAAACAATAAAAAAAGACAGCACAATTCCTATGCACAGTGGTTGTCTAATACCTCTGATTTTTCTGGTTTCTCTTTTTCTAAGCCAAATGTGTGTGGTAGCACACGTCTGGAATCTCAGCTACATGGGAAGATAAGGCAGGTAGATCAAAAATTCAAGGCCAATCAGTCCTGGCACCAGTCACTGTCTTGTCTCAAAAATTAAAATGGGAGGGCCTGGAGAAACAGCTCAGTGGATAGGAGCCAGACCTGCTCTTCCAGAGGACCTCAATTCTTAGCACCCATACGACAGACCACAACTGCTTCTAACTCCTGTTCCAGGGTATACAAGGCACACACACACAGGCAGACAAAAGACATATACACACAAAATAAATATTTGAAAAGAAAATTGGGCTGGAGAGATGGCTCAGCGGTTAAGAGCACTGACTGCTCTTCCAGAGGTCCTGAGTTCAATTCCCAGCAACCATATGGTGGTTCACAACCATCTGTAATGGGATCTGATGCCCTCTTCTGGTGTGTCTGAAGATAGTGTTCACATACACAAAATAAATAATTCTTTAAAAAAAGTTTTAAAGAGGAACCAGCAAGATGACCTAGTAAAGGCATATGGGACACACACAGATACACACACACACACACAGATACACACACACACACACACAGACGCACACAGACGCACACACAGACACACACGAATGTACAGAGTGTAAACATTTAAATAATGATCAGAACTTTTAAACGGGTGGGGATGTGAGGTCACTGGTAGAGTCCTTTCCCTCGAATGGGCATGGCCTTCCCTGGCCATGTTTCTGGAAAAGAAAAAGAAAATAAATCTTTTTCCAAGATAAATTTCCTCTGTTGGGCTTACCCCACACTCTGGCCATTGTTAAGGTTAAATTATTTAATCCCCTCCCTTCTCCCTGGCATCTTTAGTCTTTTTTCCTGTGATCATCTTCCTTAATCTTATAGAAATATGTCCAAGTTTTCCATCCTTAGACATCTCTCTGCTATCACTTGAACTCTCTTTATTCACACACACACACACACACACACACACACACACACACACACACACACGCACTACATAGAGACATATCCCCAAGTGTGATGAGTGAATAAAGCTATTCTTTGTAAAGACTTTTTAGGGCTGGAGAGATGGCTCAGTGGTTAAGAGCACTAACAGCTACAGTGTACTTATATATAATAAATAAATAAATCTTTTTAAAAAAACTTTTATTTTACGTAAGTACACTGTAGCTGTCTTCAGACACACCAGAAGGGGGCATCAGATCCCATTACAGATGGTGGTGAGCCACTATGTGGTTGCTGGATTTGAACTCAGTACCTCTGGCAGAGCAGTCAGTGCTTTTAACTGCTGAGCCTTCTCTCTAGCCTCCAGAAGTCCATTTTTAACTCACTATATTTTTGTTTGGTTTTGAGACAGGATCTTATTTTTCAGCTGTGGTTGGCTTTGAGCTTGTAATGGCACGTCTTAGCCTTGCAGTTGCTGGGATTTCAGGTGTGTGCCATCCACACCCATCTGATGCTCATTTTATTGTTTTCTTTTTCTGGGTAGAGTTTCTCTCTGTGTAGCTCTGCCTGTCCTAGAACTTGCTCTGTAGACCAAGCTGGCCTCGAACTCAGGGATCTGCCTGTCCTTGCCTTTTAAGTGCTGGGATTAAAGGCTTGAGCCACCGGCTCACTATTAATATTATTTTTTTTGAAGTTCTACTTTTTTCCCTTCTGTACTTTGGTTTCTGCCCATGTCCTGCTGAAATGAATGAATTAAATTACCAAAATAATTACGAGCACAGGATGCCTAGTAAGAATTCAGATCTGTTTTCTGGTGATTATAATACCTGGTACTCGACATGTAAAGGTCACTAAGGGCCGGCCTGCGTTTGTCAGATGAGGTGGTTTCTTTCCATTTTACTGCCTCTGATGTGTGGGAACTCCCCTGCCACTTCTGTGTCTGCCCCATCCGCACCTTTGATCTTTCGTATTTACTTTGTAGTACCCTCCTCATCATGTGGGCAAGTCCCTAGGCATCGCAGTGCTCTCCCTTCTCTTTTAACTTTGCTCTGTGAACTTCCTATAATTTTATTCTACACTGGGTCGATATGTGAGGGCATTTCTTTTTTCTGGGAAGAGAATTTATAGTTTGTTTTTTTTTAATTGGTTTTACATAGAGGTCTGTGACCTTTCCAAAAACAAAACAAAACAAACAAACAAACCCCCCCAAAACCAATAAACAAAAACAAATGAACCTTCCAAAAACCAAAAACCAAACCAAAGCAAAAAAGCAAAAGACGGGAAGGCTAGTGTGGTGGTACAAGCCTTTAATCCCTGCATTAGAGGAGGAGACGGGAAGATTCTTGAGTGGGAGGCCAGCCTGGCCTACTGTCTCAAAAAAAAAAAAAAAAAGACCAACCAAACAAAAAACCTATAATAATAATGATGATGATGATGATGATGATGATAGTAATACCATAATACCACAAAAAACAAAACAACCAACCAACCCAAAGCCCAGATCCTTACTAGCACATCACACCCAGATGCATCAACTCCATGAGTCTCCTCCAGTGCTCACGTGACAGCTACTGCAGCCTCATGACGCTCCTGCTTGAGCCTCCCGCGTGCCAAGCATAGGCCTATGGGTCTGCACCTGGCTGCTAAGCTTTGTGGAGGGCGAGAATCATGCGCTGGTTACCATGGAGCCAGCAGCAGCACAGAAGAGAGAGCTCATCCCTGCTACTTACGGCATCGATGTTTGGGGAAAGGATGGAGGAATGAACGGTGAACAATACCAACACCCAGCTGAAGCCCAGTGACCGTAAGAGCTCCGGAGGGAGAGGAAGGAAAGTGTGCGAGATCAGACCGATGTCTTCAGAGCACGTGCACAATTTCCACAAAGCAAGTATGGAGTAAGAAGCGAAGGTGCAAGACAGAAAAGAGAGAGAGCGCGGAGACAACAAGGCAATCTAACGCTCCTGCCCAGCTCACTTCCTTACTTCTCCGTAGCTAGCAGTAAGGACGGTATCTCAGTGGATATTATGAAATCTGCTCTGTTTCTTAGAAATAGCACCTTGGAAAAAGTATAGAGTGACCCACAGGCAGGAGATGACATCTCTGGACTAGTGATGTCGGAGACATAGAGCAGGAAACAAACCAAAGATTCATGGAGGAAGCACAATGGTCGGGTGACACACTGAAGGGTTTGAAGCAACAGAAGAGACTCACTCACTGTTCCAGTTAACACAGAGCTAATGGGTCCTACTATGCCAGCCGGTGAAAAGTTCTGAAAACTCAGGAATAGAGCAGACATTGTCCCCGAACTTCCGACACCGAGTTTCTGGTCATAACAAATATCCACCGTCACTTGGATCCAAGCAGACCTGTACTGTACTATAATCCGGCTAGTCCCTAGAGAACACAGCATTGGATTCTCTGGTAGATGTGCTGATATTAAAACCAGGAAGTAACTGGCATCTTTTAACTGGGAACTCTTTAAGTCTTTTAAACATGTTACATACAGATGTTGTTTGTATGTAATTGGTTAATACTTGTATTTTTGGAAAAGGCATAATTTATAATTTCATCACACACACAGTTCCTTTAGACTTTCTTCAATGCACGGTGCCTCACACAATGAGTGAGTCAATTCTTCACATACCTCTTTTTTTTTGAAATTCCGGCTTGTCTTCATTTCTAACCTGCTGTGAACATCTACCCATTTCAGGAAAAGCAAACTTCTCTGACGTCACATGCACAGTTCTCCAATATTTCACTGTATGGATACTTCGCCATATATTTATCTAATCCACCCATTGTCAATTTGGTATTTTAAAGTTTTAGATATAGAGATCTTAGTTTAAAAAAATGTCTCTTAAAACTAATGATGTCGGGGCTGGGGATTTAGCTAAGTGGTAGGGCGCTTACCTAGGAAGCGAAAGGCCCTGGGTTCGGTCCCCAGCTCCAAAAAAAAAAAACCAAAAAAAAAAAAAAAAAAAAAAAAAAAAACTAATGATGTCTCTCCTCATTGAGAACTTTTCAGAGGCTGGCGTTTTAACTCATCAACATATCAGAGCACTAGGTTCGGTCCTGGCCCCTTCTAAAAAAGAGAAAGAAAAACAGAAATAACTAAGCAGAGAAAAGGATCAGGCAGTGTCATTCCAGCTTCGAGAGTTAATGAAATACAAGTATGGCGTGACACAGCTTGGCTTGACATCCATACGTGTGTTTTTGAACAACACTCAATTTTTACAGCTGCCTCAGACTTTGCCTCGAAACGCAATCTCATCTTTATAAAACTCAAATGCACTTTCTCCGTGCAAAGAGGAAACAAACTCCTTTTGTCCATTATTGGGTAATAACCATTCCCTTTCCTTCTTTGTTATCTAAGAAGTAATGAAAGGCTAAATGTTAATAGGAAATTTTATTTTACATCTTGTGGAGGAGTAGGAGACAGAAAAATAAAACTACTGCATAAAATATTTGCATTAAAGTAAGGAAGAATGGTTCTAACTATGGTGATGATCGTGTGTGTGTGTGTGTGTGTGTGTGTGTGTGTGTGTTTGTGTGTGTGTGTGTATCTGCCAGTCCAACAGTCTGCACTTCATATTCCTGTTGCTCATAGCAAAACTGATAGCAGATGCTTTTTGTTTTCTGATTCCTGCTGTGGCCCAAATTTTAAAATCTGAATAGCCCAAGCCACTAACATTTCTACCTCTATCGGCTTGTCATGTTTCTTAAGCTTTTTATTATAAGATATGGGAATAAGAGGCACTTCAGGGGGGCTTCTGTATTCTAAATACATTTTTCCCTCCTTGCTATTTTTATAATAGTAACCCATTATTTCCTTGATTGATCAGGATTACTGCCTCTAGCCAGTAAAGTCCTTTTGTATTTACATTTGATACCTTGGCAGGAGGACACATGAAGTAGCCAGGCGATTTCCTTTCCAATTTTAGTATTTATGCTACCGAAGCCATCGCCCTACTAAGCAGGTAATCAAGCTGAGAAACCAGAGTGACTTCAAGATTTTTGGCCTGAGTAATTTTTTTTTCCAACACGGGTGATTGAGAAGAGGCAAAGCTGAGAGAACTACAAACGGTTCAGAGTAATAAATATTTTGTTCTGTCATGGACTGTTTGTTTTTTTAATGGAGATTATATTACTTTGGCAATTATTGACAATTAGCATCGCTATACAGCATGCAGAAAAAGTTCAGCGAATTAGAGCCTTTTCAAGACCCGAGGGAAAAACCTCCAATATTAAAAAGGAGCACATAACTTTCATTCATCCTTCAGTCCTGTGAACTTAAGAATTTCCAGCAGCCAATCAGCCCCAAGTGCGTTGCGTCAGCAAGTGGGCGGGGCAGTGAGGATGCAAATCTCTCCGCTTCTCTGGCTTGGCCACGTAGGACGCCTTGCAGGTCCTGGAAGATACATAATATACAATTATCTCTCAGCAAGAAAAAAGTTTCTAATCCACACTCAATCTTAAGAATTCTCGTTATTATATAGTTTAAAAATATATCCACTAACAGGTTAATGTATTTTCTTTCTGTCCTTCTACAGTGGATAGCTTGTCTACTTCTGACTTCTACGGACCTGTGGTCCTCGGCTCACGCATGCGCAATAGCTAGGGAAGGCGGGCGTGTTTCCGGGCGGCGCGGGAGGCTGGAGGCCAGAAGGCTGGTCCTACCGCCGGGGACATGGAGACTCTGTACCGAGTCCCGTTTTTAGTGCTCGAATGCCCCAACTTGAAGCTGAAGAAACCGCCCTGGGTGCACATGCCGTCGGCTATGACGGTGTACGCCCTGGTGGTGGTATCTTACTTTCTTATTACCGGAGGTAACTCGGCCGTGATGGGTCGGGTGGGCGCGCAGGCTGCTCGCTCTGGAGGCGCGTGGCCGCTGAGCCCCAGAGCGGAGCTCGGTTCACGCCTTTGCCTGGAGAGAAATGGTCTCCTCTATGCCCGCCCTCTCCTTCGTGAGCCGAGTTGAATGTACTTGTCAAGCCCAGCTAATTCTTATTACTTGCTATACATTGTTTGACCGAGGTCTTGGGAATACCATTTTCGAATCACTGTATATCTGTGGTTGGTCGAGAGGGTGTGGAACTCTTAAACTAGTCTTGTGGTCCCTGGAATCTTGGAAGAGATTTGACAACCATTGAGTCTGTTAGCTCAGACTCCAGGGGCTTGGGTTGCTTTATGTCAAATCACAGGAATTAGAAAGGAACTTACCGAAACCACGGTGTTTGAGAAATACGTGAGACTGGAATTAAGGATTGCAAAAAGTTGGTGTTTTTTTTTGTTTGTTTGTTTGTTTTTTTTGGGGGGGGAGAAGATGGGACTCAGAAAATACAAGGAAAGCAGCGCTTTTCGGATATCTGTCACCGAATCCCTTATGTGGAAAATGCAAAGGGGTGTGGCCTTGTCTATTGGTGAGTTGGCAGTCGGTCTTTAGAGAGCACCCTTTGGAACGCCAGTTCCAGGATTTCTTAAGGATTGTGCTTTTGGAATTTAGGAAGTAGTGTACTTAATTCAGAAAATTAGAAAGATCATAGGTTAGCAAGAGTAGTTCAACTTTCTTAGGGAGTGTGTGTAGACATTGCTATTGCTTAAATGTTTTCTTAGACTACTTGGCATATTCGAAGCGGTAGAAGACGGTGTTTAACTGTAGAGTTGCCATTCTGTGTAGCTTACATTAACGGAAATGCTAAATGCCACTTTAAGTATTTGTTGTTTAAGAAAAAAAGACATTACCTGTTGTGGCGTTAGCATTAACTTTTGCTCAGCACATTAAGCAGTGAATATGGAACTTAATGCACTTGGCTTTAGAAACTTAATGTTCATTCCTGCCGGCCTGTTTCTTGACTTTTGCTTCCTTTGGAGACAGTTTTTTTGAGAAGCCCCAGCTTTACCTTGGGCCACAATTTTGGTGTTTTTAAAATGGGGTTGGCAGAATTTAGAGCAGAGACTGAAGGAACGACCATTCAGAGCCTGTCTCACATAGGTACACAGTCAATGTATATACAGCCACCAAAACTAGATAAGATTGATGAAGCTAAGAAGTGCATGCTGACAGGAACCGGATATAGATGTCTCCTGAGAGACACAGCCAGAGCATGTCAAATACAGAGGCGAATGCTAGCAGCAAACCACTGAACTGAGAACAGGGGAACCCTGTTGGAGGAATTAGATAAAGGATTGAAAGAGCTGAAGGGGCTTGCAACCCCATAAGAACAACAAAGTCAACCAACCAGAGCTCCCAGGGACTAAACCACTGCCCAAAGACTATACATGGACTGACCCGTGGCTCCAACTGCATATGTAGCAGAGGATGGCCTTGTTGGGCACCAATGGGAGGAGAAGCCCTTGGTCGTGCTAAGGCTGGGTCCTGCTAAGGCTGGACCCCTCCAGTGTAGGGGAATGTGGTGGGGTGGGGCAGGTAGGGGGGAGGTGGTTAGGGAGGGAACACCCTTATAGAAGAAGGAGAATGGTATGGTATGGAGACTTATGTCCGGGAAACCAGGAAAGGGAATAACATTTGAAATGTAAATTAAAAAATATCCAATAAAAATTAAAAAAAAGGGGGGGGGATTGGAGGGGAATTCTCTGCTTCAACCTATTCCAAAATGGAAGGACACATTTTGTACATTTACTGTTTGGCTTCTCCAATGGGCAGTCTTCTAAAAACTGAGTATACCTGTATGCCTAAGCAGTGTTGCTGAGAGTGACAAGCATTACTGACTTTCTGTTAACTCAGTGCTGGGATAACAGCAAAGAAAATGTAATTACTCTGCGCTCCATAGAATATAGTGGAGACACGCTAAATGCCACCTAATTGCTTTCTGTTACATAGAAGAGAAATGACATTGCTGAAGAAATGACATGATAGTCTGAGTTTGAATGGTTAGAAGGGTCATACTAGCAAAGAAAAATATGGACAAACGTGGGACCAGGAGGCCAGTGAGGTGTATTGTTTCCCTAGATCGGGGCTTCTGGCATTTTCCCTCCTATGTGACCCAACTTTTCCTGACAGAGTTTTTGTACAGCCTTGGGTAAATAGGCATATAAAATAGGTATAATGTCAAACTTTTACTGGTAGTAACTAGTAAACTTACTTTACAACAATAATTTGGTAGATACATAATTGTGCTAGGTTTTTAAAAATTATGTATCCATGTATGTATGCATGTATGTCTACCACTCAGAAGGGGACACTATAGCTTATCATATGGTTGTGAGCCACCATGTGGTTGCTGGGAATTGAACTCAGGATCTCTGGAAGAGCAGTCAGTGCTCTTAACATCTGAGCTATCTCTCCAGCCTTGGTGGTACTATTTCTTTTTTTTTTTTTTTTTTTTGGAGCTGGGGACCGAACCCAGGGCCTTGCGCTTCCTAGGCAAGCGCTCTACCACTGAGCTAAATCCCCAACCCGGGGGTACTATTTCTTAAAGCTGAAAGTGAATCCACGTACTAATGAGATGGCTATGCCAATGTATTTTCCATGAAGAATGTTGTTTTAGCTGAGTATTTGCTAAGCAGCCTCAGTGTTCTTCAGAGTCTGATATTTTGGGTTTATAATTACAAATACTGAGAGCATTGCTTCTCCATATATATGTTTTGAGGAATAGGAAATATGTTCAAGACCATCTCAGAAATTGTTGGAAAATTTGCCCTAATTTGCAGCTAAAATTCATTTAACAGTTTTTAAAGAAACTCAGACGGCAATTAAAAAAACTAATACACAATACAGTCCAACAGTACTAATTTGGTACTTGACATCATGCTTTTAGGAGAGCAGATTGTGTGTATAGTGATGTATAGTGACAACAGCCATAATTCCTACTACACAGTCATCTGGAGGCTGAGCTCAGAAGTTCCAGGCATCGCACAGTGTGGAGCGCGCTCAGTGTAAAGGGCATGTGCTTTGTCAGGCTGTAGTCAAGTCTCCAACTGCACACGTGAAGCTCGAGTTAACTTCCCAGCGTGCAAGCTCATGAACCTTTTACTAGTAGCATTTTGAAAATCCCCAGTTAGTTATGTCAAACCCCTTACAGTCTGCAATTTAAGAAGATAAGATTTAGGTTATAATTCTAGGTTGGGTTGCAGTGGTTCTAATTCGTCTTTTGTCTGTTTAGTTTGTTTGGTTTGCTTTTGAGAATTGAGGTTGTAAACTAGAGCAGGCGTTTCTGGAAAGACAGTGAGGAGAGAAGCCTTTGACTTTGGCAAATTGTAGGTCCTGGGCAGCCTTAGCACTGTGGAGGTGGCAGAAGCCAGGATAGATGTAGGGCTTGTTTAATTCTTTCCAAGACTGTGTGTTTAAGAAAAGCAGAAAAAGGTTAGGAGGGTCTAAATGAGGGAAGGAGAGAGGGAGGGAAGGAGAGAGGGAGGGAAGGAGAGAGGGAGGGAAGGAGAAAGGAATGGTTGATATAAAGAAAGAGCTTGAAAAGGCAGGACTGAAAATAATTACCCAAAGAATGAAGTTCGTGAGAAGGAAATTGGAACTAGAGTGAGGGGAGGGACTCCATGTGTAACTGGGAGAGGGATGAGTGAATGCAGGTGCCAGGCTTTGCACATTTGGCAGGGGGAAGGGAAGGGATCCTGCGATTCTTTGGTCAGGCTGGGACAGGCCTGCTATTGAATAAGAAAAGGTGGAGTTGAGGCTGTTTAATAGTGGGAGCCAGGCCGGTGGTAGCCTTTAATCCCAGCACTCTGGAGGCAGAGTTTGAAGCCAGCCTGGTCTTGAACCAGCCAGAGTTCTAGGACAGCCAGGGCTACACAGAGAAACCCTGACTTAGAAAAAGGAAAGGCAAGGTAAGAGATTGGATCTGCACAGTGGAAGTTGGAAGTGTTCCTGGACATTAATGATCATTGCTGAGTAAGTGGATCATCCCAGTACTCAGAAGGCTGAGGCAGGAAGGCTACTGCAACTTTGAGGCATCCTGGATTGTAAAGTGAGTTAGTTCTATGCCAGGCTACAGAATGAGAACCCCTCTCAACCAACCAAAAAGAAAGCAAGAACATTTCCTCAGGTCTCTCTCAATTTGAATTCAAAATGAATTCATGGATATGTGGCTTTATTTTGTGTGCTAAGTAGAACTCTCCCTTGTTGTGGAGTCCTTTTAGAGCAGTGCTTCTCCACCTTCCTAATGCTGCGACTCCTTAATACACCTCCTCATGCTGTGCTGACCCCAGACATAATATTATTTCATTGCTACATCATAGTTGTAAGTTTGCTGCTGATATGGATTGTAATGTAAATCTCTGATATGCAGGATATCTGATGTGTAACCCCTGTGGGAGTGTGTGACCCACAGGTTGAGAACTGCTGTTCTATAGTATTAGCCTGTGTTGCTAAGTTTCTTTTTGTGTACCTGGCACCTCTTTGAGACAATGTTTAGATGTCATTCAAAACATTGCTCTGAAGAGATATCATGACTAAGGCAACTCTTATAAAAGAAAACATTTAATAGGAGCTGGCTTACAGTTTCAAAGGTTCAGTCCATTATCATTATGGTAAGAAGTATGGCAGTGTGCAGGCAGCCACAGTGCTGGAGGAGCTGAAAATTCTACATCTTGATCAGCAGGCAGCAGATGACTCTTGTGTGTTTTACACTTGAGCATTTAAGGCCTCAAAGCCCACCTCCACAGTGACACACTTCCTCTGACAAGGCCACACCTCCTCCAATAAGCACACTTCCTAATAACACCACTTCCTATGACCAAACATTTTAACATATGAATCTGTGGGGGTCATAACTATTGAAACCACCAAAAATAAGATTAGCTGGATCATCTTTGATTATAACAATGCAGTCAAAACAGCCTTCTTTATGTATAGATGAGCCCCTTTAAGTGTAATTAGAGACGATTAAAACTGGAGATTCCCTTTTCAGACTGAGAAATCTCGTATGTGCTGTTGTCTCCCATTAGGAATAATCTATGATGTTATCGTTGAACCTCCAAGTGTTGGCTCAATGACGGATGAACATGGGCATCAGAGACCAGTAGCTTTCTTGGCTTACAGGTAAAAGATACCGTTCTGTACAACTTGGTGATGGGAAAGAAGGTTTTCGGCACGCATGCCTGATTATTCAAAGCTAGAAGAAGAGTGAGGTGGGTGGCACGTGACTGACTCCAGCAGGAGGGTCTCTGGTTTTAGGCATCTGGGCCACATAGGGATGTTAAGGCAACGAAAATGAAGTATGATAAAAATGCTGTGGGACTTATCTGCTTTAGAAGCATTTGTTTTAAAATGTGGCATTCTTGTCATAAAATAAGGTAAGAACATAACAGAAGTAGAATTGTATTATTGATTTATTTGGTAGTAAGGTATATCTTAGTGATTGGTATATCACCAACCTAAAGGTTGGTTTAAAATCAAAATGACTGACTCTTCTGGGGTCAACAATTCAGTCATTCTTGGTAACATTTTATTGTACTTAGCAAATCTATTTATATTACCATATAAATACCAGACACTAATTGATTGCATCACTGGAGTGCCTAATTGATTAATTATAGCTGTTCTTTAGCTGAGCTGAGTAAGTGACATAAATCATGTGGTCTACAGGCCCAAGGTATTTGGTTATTTAGGTCCTGGAGAGCAACTTTGGGTTTTGTGTGTAGGCAAAGAATGACCCTTTATGATAGCTATGTGGACACTTTGCCAAAAAAGATTATGAACCCCTGAATGTTACTTTACTATTAAATAAACAATTCAAGACCTTATGAATTCCATTTCATCAAGGAAACACATTCTAACATGGTTTGATTATTACTTTGTATGTAGACTGTAGACTAGCAAGGTATATTTGTATTTATATTATTATAGATGTAGACTGTTCCTGGGGAAAGTTATTGTGGTTCCCTGGGGGGGAATTAAACTGACAAATAAGATCTTAGGGAAACTTTTCAAAGCATCTTTTTCATTTCTTTAACATTTTATAAATTAAATTTAGTGGGTGTGGGTGTGTGTGTGTGTACACCGTACCATAGGTCAGAGTCTGTTCTTACCTTCTACCATGTGGAGTGTGGGGATTGAGCTCAGGTCTTCAGGCATGGCATCAAGTGCCCCTCCCTTGGGAGCTATCTTGTTGGCTCCATGCTGTCTTTTCTTGCACTGTTGAATTTTGAATATGGTATAATTTATGTTTTCTTTTTTTTAAATTTAATTTTTTTTACAGCAAAAAAATGGAATGCATTTTATTGGAGGAGCAGATTTAAGTAGCTTAACAGAATTCACAATTCAATTAATTGACATACTTTCCAAAATACAAAAATCTTTTTAAGTGCTTTTACATGCATTGTGTCGTTAAATCCTCCTGGAAGCTCATGGTGCAATGCCAATGTCCTTGTGCTACTGGGAGTAGAGACAGAGCAGGTCCAGTCATGTTGTTCGGGGTCCTAGGGCTAAGTGCAGATATGTTTTCAATGAGATCAATTAGTTGATGAAAAATATTATATACCTTTTTTATTAATAGCTGTTGATAACCATCTCTTTGACAATAATTTGCTTTCTCTAAGAATTGAACATACTATATTCCTAAAAAATCAGATAGGGTTGTTGAGATGGCTCAGTAGGGAAAGGCACACGATGCCAATCTTGAAAGCCCGAGTTCAGTCCCCAGGCCTTCCACATGCATGTGATACATGTGTACACCCTCCCCCCCCAAACACATACAAATATACATGAAACGATAAAAACTAATAAAATTTTTTTAAAAAGGAAAATCAGATATAAACGTACACAACTTTACATGGTAGGATTTGCAGATTGCTGAAAATGTTGAGGTCATGGGGCCTTAGTTAAGAATGCATGCTTTAAAAATACTTCACTTTGAAATGAGAAATCTATTAGTTATTATGGCTTCAAGAAACACAGTTTAAATTTCTTTGCAGCTGATAGAATTTATTTATGAATAGACAGGATGTCACTATGTAGCCCTGGGTATCTTGAAGCTCACTCTGTAGACCTGAGTGCTGGGATTAAAAGCATATGCCACCATGCTTGGCAAGATGCTCAACTTTCTTTTTCTTAAAGATTTATTTATTTTATGTATATGAGTACACTGCCACTGTCTTCAGACACACCAGAAGAGGGCATTGGACCCCATTACAGATGGTTGTGAGCCGCGATGTGGTTGCTGGGATTTGAACTCAGGACCTTGGAAGAGCAGTCAGTGCTTTCAACTACATCTCTCCAGCCCAAGATGTTCAACTTTTAAAATAACTAACATGTGTATTGATTTTTCTAGACAGCTTTGTTAGTTGATGCTTTAAAACTCCTTTTTAAAGTAAGTTACATGATGACCAGGTTTTATTGTTTTAATTTGTGTGGTGCTTGGGCTAAACCTTGAGTGCGTTTGTGCTGGGAAAGTTCTGCCAGTGAACTATATCCCCGGTCAAGACAGGTTTTTACCTGTTTTGTTCATTGCCATATACCTAGAACCTATGCTTTCTGTGTCGTAGACCTCTCAGTAAATATCTGTTGAATGAATGAGAAGATGAATATCTAAAGGCATAATCAGTAGTTGAAAGGGTAAGAGTAGAATGTCAGCACAAACTGTTTAACATAAAGCAGAAACAACGATTTCAGCCTAAAGGGAAAAAACATTAATTTTCTGGTAACGTTCATTTGCTTTGCTGTGGTTTTCTTTTTCAGAGTAAATGGACAGTATATTATGGAAGGACTTGCGTCCAGCTTTCTGTTCACAATGGGAGGCTTAGGTTTCATAATCCTGGACCGATCCAATGCACCAAATATACCAAAACTCAATAGGTTTCTTCTTCTTTTCATTGGCTTCGTCTGTGTTCTACTGAGTTTCTTCATGGCTAGAGTATTCATGAGAATGAAATTGCCGTAAGTAAAATACTTTGTATAATAAGCAATTTAACTTTTTTATAAATTGGTATAATATTACTTGGACAGCATAAGTTCATAGATTTAATTTAACAATCATTTTAAATGTGAAAAATATCCAAGAACTAAAGAAATTTGTGACTTGCTTCAGGTTATAACTACAGTTTGAACAAAGCTGAGAGCAGTAGGCCTTTCTGGCTTTCTCCCCATGCGGGGTCATGAGAGTTTAGTTGTGTTGCCTTCTCCTCTGTTTGGAGGGGACTCCTTTTTCTGTAATGGCCTCTCGGTTACTGTACAGATTCCAGATACTAATGAGAGTAGAGAGTTTTCAAGCCACAGCTGCTCTTGCTCTTTCATTATTGGTGTAAGCTGCTTATTCCTAACTGAGAAGCTAAAGAGTCTGTCAGCTAGCATGATGCCAGTGGGAAATGCTACTGAGCGCAGCTTAGCTTCGTGTACAGACTTGATAGAAACGCTATATGAAAGTACCCTTGGGCTACATGGGCAGGGTACATAAAACACACGGGGTTCCTTTGGTTCGTTGTGGTTGGAGTTTTGCTGCTGGAAAACTCAGAGCCGTTGTGCGTGTTAGGCACTGTCTTAGAGTTACTAAGGCTTTGAGAAAACATCTTGACCAAAAACAAGGAGGAAAGGGTCCACTGAGGGACCAAGCTAGAAACTCAAGCCATGTAGGAACCTGGAGGCAGGAGCTGATGCAGAGGCCATGGAGGAGCGCTGCTAGTCCCTCCTGGCTTGCTCAGCTTTCTTTTCTACAGAAGACCACAGCCCAGGGATGGCCACACCCACAATAGGCTGGACCCTCGCACATCATCACTGATTAAGAAAATTCCCTGCAGTCCGGCCTCCGGCCGAGCCGATGGAGGCGTCTTTTTCTGTTGAGGTTCCCTCCTCTCAGGTGACGTCCTCTAGTCGGTGTCAGGTTGACATGAGAAGAGTCAGGACGGGCAGGTATTCCACCACTGCTGTGCGCCCGGCTCCTGTAAATGAACGTTTACTTGGAGGTCCCATCCCTAAGGTATCCTCTTATATATGCAGATATAGAAGGTAAAGAAACCTCAGTTACCGAGATGGCTCAACAATTGCTACACGGGCACGAGGGCCGAGGTCATATCCCCAGTCGCCATGCGAAAGCTGGATGAAGATGCATGTCTGGCTCTGCGGCTAGGGAGACAGGGACAGGCATCGCTGGAGCTCACCAGCTGGCCAGTATTGCCACATGCACACGCACACACGCACGCACACACAAACGTACGCACCCAGGTGCCACACACTTACCAGACGAAGGAAGGAAGAAATAACAAACATATCTGGATGCTGATTTCCGCCTGCATGAAGAAAACTCAAAAAGCTTAGACAGGAAACAAGTACTGTCCTGTGCGATAGGAAGAAGATTGCTCTGTAGACCAGGCTGACCTTGAACTCACAGGGATCTACCTTCCTCTGCCTTCTGAGTGCTGGATCGAAGGCGTGGGTGGCTTGGATTGTGGTTTTTTCCTTCCTACCTACCTATCTATCTATCTATCTATCTATCTATCTATCTATCCATCCATCCATCCATCCATCCATCCATCCATCTAACATCCCTATTCCCCTGCCCTCCTCCCAGTCCCACTCATAAATTCCTCCCTCTATTATCCTCTTCCCTTCTCAGAGAAGGGGAGCCTCCCTAGGGTACTACCCCATCTTAAATGCATCCTTTCCCATTGAGGTTCAGTTAGGTAGTTCAGTTAGGGGAAGGGGATCCAATGGCAGCAGCTGAGTCAGAGACAACCTCTGCTCCAAGTGTTAGAGGACCCACATGCAGATCAAGCTGCACATCTGCTACAAATATGTACAGTGCCTTGGTCCAGCGCCTGCATGCTCTTTGGTTGTCTGGATTGCATGGTTTTCTTTCTTTTTTCTTTTCTTTTATTGGATATTTTCTTTATTTACATTTCAAATGTTATCCCCTTTCTTGGTTTCCCCTCCGGAAACCCCCTATCCCATTCCTCTACCCCCTGCCTCCATGAGGGTATTTCCCCCACCCATCTACCCATTCTCTCTCACCTCCCTGCCCTGGCATTCCCCTACACTGGGGCATCGAGCCTTCACAAGAACAAGGGCTTCTCCCATTGATGCCAACAAGGCCATCCTCTGCTACATATGCAGCTGGAGCCATGGGTCTGTCCATGTACTCTCTTTGGTTGGTGGTTTAGTCCCTGGGAGCTCTGGGGTGTCTGGTTGGTTGGTTGATATTGTTGTTCTTCCTGTGGGGTTGCAAACCCCCTCAGCTACCTCAGTCCTTTCTCTAACTCCTCCATTGGGGACCCCATTCTCAGTCCAATGGTTGGCTGCGAGTATCCACTTCTGTATTTGTCAGGTTCTTCCAGAGCCTCTCAGGAGACAGCTATATCAGGATCCTGTTGGCATTGGATTGCATGTTTAATTTAATATTATTTAAAGATTTTTTTCCTTTTTATTGAAAAAGATTATTTTCTCACATAATCTGTCCTGATAACAATTTCCCACCCTCTATCCCTCCTAGCTCCTCCCCATCTCCCCTTCTATCTGGAGTCCCTCCCTTTCTGTCTTCATTAGAAAAGAACAGACTTCGAAGAGATAATATTAAAGTAAAATAAAGTATAATAAGATAAAAACCATTACACTGAGGTTGTACAGACAAACCAACAGAAGAAAATGAGCAAGAATCAGAGACCCTCTCAGTCACACACACAAATCCCATAAAAACGACTGGGAGCCAGAAAATTATTGGAATTCAGGGGGCTAGAGAGATGGCTCAGTGGTTAAGAGCACTGGCTGCTCTTCCAGAGGTCCTGAGTTCAGATCCTGGCAACCACATGGTGGCTCACAGCCATCTGTAATGAGATCTGATGCCCTCTTCTGGTGTGTCTGAAGACAGCGACAGTGTACTTAAATTTAATGAATAAATAAATCTTTTAGAAAAAGATTATTGGAATTCAGAAAATTTTAAGTGTTTTTAGGAGAAAGATAAATTGATTTGTAGAAATATGTAATTCCAATTGAGTTTGTTAATTTGAAATTCAGAAATGTTTGCTAAAGAAACAAGTAGTTCTGGCTTAATTTCAAGGTGATCGAATTTTTTATATATTGTGATTTTACATCTGGCAAGCAACACACAGATTGACAGTAATGTGATTTATATCAAGCATCCTTACTAGTTCCTGGCTGTGCTGTGATGAACCAGGACTGGCTTAGGGGTCCAGAGAGTTAAACATCCACGATGGTGGAGCGCGTGGCCGAGCAGGAAGCTGAGGACTCAGACAGATCTTGAACTACAAACACCAAACACCCCCAAAGCCTGCCCTCAGTGCCACACTTTCTCCCAAACTGTGTTGTGCTCTGCGGACCTGAGTGCTCACATGCCCGAGACTGGGGTATATGTTCATTACTCAGTATTTCACATGGCCTGTGGATTCATCTGCCCACTGCCTGGAAAATGCCTGTGTAGTGAGGCTGCTCATCCTGGAGTCATGTCCCAACTTAGTCCTGACAGGTGGACAGGCAGTCTCACAAGGGGGCGGGGTGGGGGTCTTTGTCAGCTAACGGTTTGTGTAGGCTTCTACCCGTGACTTGTGTCAGAGGAAACCCTGCAACCACCCTTGTATGAAAACATGGACACTCCAGCTTCCTGTTTTGTTCTCTGCCCCACCATGGCCTGTTAGAGTCTGTTAGTGTAGGAGACTGGTGGGTCCCATGGCACTGAGACAGTTTTCTTTCTAAGCTACGTTGTATTTCTATACACCTATAATTCCAATACTTGAGAGGTGGAGGTGGAGGGACCAGGAGTTCAAGACCAGCCTCAACTATAGCAAGTTTGAGTCCACTTGAGGTACCTGGGACCCTGATTCAAATAACAACAGCAACAACAACAACAACAGAAATCTCAAAATCTCTTCTAAAGTGCTCAAATTTTATTATCATCTTAAACATTTACACTCAGAAAATTATATATAATTTTATATATAATATATTATTTATATATAATAATTTCTGAGTATAAATGTTTAAGATAAAATATATAAATGTTAAGTAAAAAAAATATATACATACACACACACATATATATATATATATATATATATATATTCCCCCCCACTTCTGAGCTATAAGCTTAGTGTGTTAACCTAGTTGGTTATAAGCTCATGACCTTGGGTGACTCTCCTGCTTCAGTCCTCTGAGGTACCCAGAGTGCTGGCACTGCTACCATGCCCACTTCGTACCTGCTACAGCAGGGCAGTGTGAGCAGGCAATATAAATTTGCCTTGGAGCCTTTATTTATACAGAATGCCACTCTTAGGTCCTCTTTGTGCTTCAGTGTCACTCACACTTTTCCTGGTGATCAGTGTCACCTGTTTTATGCTTTTCCTCTCTCTCTGGGGCTTGGCAGGTTATTCTGTATTTTGAGAAAATAGATAACCTTTTCATAAGTTTTATTGTATTTGAGACAGTAATTGTGCATATATACAGAATACAGTGACACACACCTACAGGCCACATGCTGAGGAATATTGGTGTTGACTCGGTTGCACTTTGTACGTACAAACCACATTCTCTACCTCTTCCTCCCCCACCTCAGATTGCCTTGCAGTTAGTCCTGGACAAAGAGAGCTTGATGAGTCTGCAGCCAGCGTTTGGGTGTTTGAGGGCCTGTAGGTGGTCTGCATGTGGGTAGTCTAGTACTCTAGAGACTGGCAGGTCTCTATAAGGGGGAAAGTGTTTTATGGGCCATGAAGTATAATGTGTTTTGTTGTTGGGAACACTTTTTTTTTTTTTTTTTTAAAGATTTATTCATTTATTATATTTGAGTACACTGTCGCTGTCTTCAGATACACCAGAAGAGGGCATCGGATCTCTTTACAGATGGTTGTGAGCCACCATGTGGTTGCTGGGAATTGAACTCAGGACTTCTGGAAGAGCAGTCAGAGCTCTTAACCACTGAGCCATCTCTCCAGCCCCTTTTGGGAACACTCTTAAAGTTCTATTTCAAGTTGGAATTTGATCACAATGTCAAAAAGAGATTAATAAACTATGACTGCTTCTAAAAGTGAGCTGGGGTTTGTAGGACACTGGAGAAGAAGATGGGGCAGGCATGGAGAGACTGCTTAACGCTGCTTCTGTTCCTTCCTGGTCTAGTGTTCTGGACCACTGAATGGCCCCGTACAGTCTCGGACTCTTAGCTATAACATGAGAATAGGGCTGGCAGCATGGCTCAGCAGGTAAAGGCTCCCCTCCGTGTGATGAACTGGGCTCCATCCTCCAAACTCCATTGGTAGACGGAGATAGCTCACTCCTCTCAGTTTCCTCTCACCATGGCGTACACTCACATACCTGCACACACACATGACACACACATGCTTTTTTAAAATGTAAAGTGAGGAATCTTTTACTTTATTTCACAGGTGTTTCTGTCGTCTTATTAACAGTGCTGGGGCTGGAGTCTAAAGCCTCTCTCTAGGCAGACGCTCTGCACTGAGCCACACCCAAGCCCAGTACCCTCCTAGTACTATTGCCAGGGTTACATGTAATCATGGCACTTGCTAGAGACTCCTAGCAGTGCTAACTCGGCCAGCTTCTGTGTAGAAGGGACTGAGTGATTGTCGGGAGTGCCTGGAGAGGAGACCAGTACTTCATGGTTTCTGTATATAGGTTGGTGTCTAATTCAGTTTATTTGTGTGCCTAGTGCCTGTGAAGGCCAAGAGGCAGGCTTTGGATTCCCTGAAACTGGAGATCCATGGTGGTTGTAAGCCACCGTGTAGGTTCTGGGATTGACCCCCAGGCCCTCTAGGAGAGCAGTCAGCACTCTTAACAGCTGAGGCCACCTACTTTCCAGCCCCCCTCCCATCCCAGTGTTTCTTAGGGTTTATAGGAATAGCACAAAGTTTAACTGTCATCAGGTGGGGCTTTGAAGTGCCTATTCACATCACACAGAGACGACAGGAACCTGTCTCTGAAGAGCCCCACTAGTGTAAGCAGGGGTCAAGTGCATGCCTTGTGTGGTCCTGATGTCAACGCTTGCTGATAACCATCTGGAGCCTGCTCTGTGCAGTGAAATTGCTTCCTTGTTCTGCTTTTGTTTGAATGTATCAGACCTTATGACAGTGAATGTCTATAAAGTCTTCTAAGTTAGTGTGTGTACATACTCAGGGCTCTTTTGTTAGTCAGTCTCAGCATGTGAGGGAGGGCAGTGTGAGGAAGGTGAAGGTTCTCAGCAGATTGTCTGGGTGGATGCTTGCAGGAGCAGAGTGAAGTGTGGGCAGGTTGCATTGGCTACGCATTGATTTAGAGTCATCAGGGGTCTAGAAGCTGGGAAGGAGGAAAATGAAACCACTAAGTGTCAGGTGCCATTGTAAGTCTTGGTGAAATCTAATTCCTACTTCACACGTGAAAAAGCTTGACACACTAGATACTACCAGCCTGTTACCAGGAGTAACATGCTGTATAAAAACATTCTGAGAGAATCCTCAGGCCTCATGGAGTAACTCCATTTTATAGTTGAGAAAGCTGAATGAGGTTTGCCCAGACTACACCAGTGAATAGTAAGGGTGCCACATCAGAGGGGACTCTCTGGGGGCCTCAGTGAGCACAGGTGCACTCGGTCATTTGGCAGTGTGGATAGTATAGTGTTTGTCAGAGCTGTGTTCTGATCCTGCACATCCCTCCTTGGTATTAGATGTGAGGTGCTCATTGCAGAAGGGAGGGTTTGGACCTGCTACACCTTCAGTGGAGACAGCGGGACTTCAGCGTGATCCATGGGCACAGCCGACGACTGCGATTGCTCTCTGGATACAGCCAACAGAGGCAGCTATCTTTGCGGTTGGGGGGAGGGGGGAGGGCTCAGGCTCAGCACCAGGCGTGATATCCTGGCTTTCTCAGTGCCACCTTTAGTATGATGAGGGGCTTTGGAATCCAAGTAGTTTCCATAAAAAGGTTTGATTTTTGTTATAGTTTTGAGAGCCCAAAGATTGATTCTGTTAACTTTAGCTTTATAGTCTTCACGTTTCTATCTCTTTGTGTCTAGTTGTATGTTAGTTTGCATATCGTTTTGTGATGTTTTGAGAGGGAGGAGGAGGACTGGAAGCCTAATTATGTTTTAGCATGAACCAAGGGTGATGATGAGGGACGGCAGTGACATTGGGGTTGTCGTCAGATTCATAGTAGGCAGGCACGTTTGAATGGTTGCTCCTGGTCACCTTTTGTGTTTATGACTTCTGTTTCTGCAGGGGCTACCTGATGGGCTAGTACCTTTTGAGAAGAAATCAGTGGATCCCGGCTTTGCTCCTGTTAATTAAGTTGTAAAGGCTGAACCACTCCCTGTGCAATGTGGAAAAGATTGGAGAGTGGCCTAACCATTGCATGGAGTGAGTGATGCCCTAGCAAGCACAGCACAGCTAGGCTGGAAGCCGTGGTGTCAGAGACAAGTGCACTGCAGTATTTTTCCTGATGACCTATCCCAGTGTACCAGCTGTGTTAAATGGCATTTTTTTCTTAGTTTTTTATTTCTTAAAGAAAATATACTCCTCCTAAAACTTTGGTATTGAATACAATGATTATTTTTTTATAAACCCATCATCAGTTTTTGGACATGATATTTCTGATTTTCAGAAATTAATGCAAATCGAGAATTGTATCATGAGAGCTGAGATAATTTGGACGACTGGCCAGTTCTGCAGCGGTGCTTTGCCTTGAAACGGCGTGTGGGGTACTCTGCCACTTCAGATGCACATGGGGGACTTGTTTCCTGGACAACGTGGTGTTTGAAAGGAGCGGAAATAAATGATTCTTCAGTTAACATTGGAGAGTGTGCACTTGCTATTGTTTTGTTTCTGAGACAGGATCTCACCAGCCCTGTCTGGCCTAGAATTTGCTATGTAGACCACCAGGCTGCTCTCGAACTCTTAAGAGGGCTCTGCTTCTGCTTTCTGAGTGCTGGGATCCAAGGCGGGTGCCACCAGAACCAACCTAACTGAATCAACCGTTTGATCTGTAATAAGTTCCTTCTTGTGTTGTTCCTCGGGCACAGCCAAGATCTTCAGCTATATTGTTAGTGTCAGCTTCTCCCAGTCAAGTGGGCAGACTCAGCCTGACTGGAGGAGGGTTTCCGGCAGTTAGATAAAAGCCAGCATTCCTCAGGAAGTTGTGAAACCTGTTCCCATCTGCCCAAAGGAGCCACTTCTCTTACCTCTTACTGCATATGCCTCCATTGACGTACCTGTTGCTGCATATCCAAGCCAGTGCCCATCTCCAGGTTCCCTCTGTCCCTATTCAAGTACTTGTTTCACATTCCAAAGCCCCACCCCCAACCCCACCCCACCTAGTGTCCTGCTCCCCACCCTCTTCTCACTCTCTTCTCTGTCTCTATTCTCTTTCTTGTCCCACTATTCCTTCCCATTGTATGGCTGCCCTAGCCCTGACCGTTTCCAGTCTGTTCCCTTTTCTCTCTGCTCTGGATCCCTCCAGATGCCTCTGGATGTTTCTCTTATTCACAGTCAAAACTTTAACCATACCATGGAGTGGTCACGCCAGCAATTTCTTTACTGTGCCCCCTAATATAAAGCATTAGGGTGCTTCCTAAGGAAGTGGTTCCACAGTTCCATAATCCAAGCACAACGCATGCTTTCATCGGACTGGTAGGTGACAGTTCTTTCTCATGGGCAATCAGTAGCAACATGTTATGGACATGTACCTAGACCAGTCTGGTGGTATAGTTTTCCTGGCCAGGTCTGACAGACCATGGCCTTAACTTCTTCCACAGCTCAGTTCATTCTAATTGTAGAATTTGTAAGTTTACAGTAAGATTTGTCCCTTGGTTGAGTCTCCTATGCCTTCCTGTTTTAAGGGTGAGCATTAGCAGCTCATTAATAAAGATTTGTTCGTTTATTGAGAGGGCTTTGAACACAGAATGAAGATGAACAAAGGCTCTGTCCTCCAGAACTGGCATTCAGTCATCAATAGATCAAACTGGGGCACCGGAGAGATGGTTCAGTGGTTAAGAGCACTGACTTCTTCCCAGCAAACACATGGTGGCTCACAACCATCTGTAATGGGATCCGATGCCCTCTTCTGGTGTGTCTGAGGACAGCTACAGTGTACTTATATATAATAAATACATTTTTAAAAAGCTATGAAGAGATTCTTTAAAAAAAAAATAGATCAAACTGTTTATAAGCTGTGAGGTACTCAAATGCAATGGCAAAGGACCAGTGTGGACCAGTGATGTGCCGCAAAAGGCTGGCTGTGCTTTAAGCTCTGAAAAGGAAAGATGACCCAAAGATATCAGCGTTAAAGGCCTGATTCAATATTAATACAGTTTGTTTGACTATCAGAACATCTCTTAAAACCTTACGTTAGGTGGACAGATGCAGCTGTAATAGAGCAAGGTCTCCCTTTTTTCTAGTGATGGGGTCGT
Organism: Rattus rattus; assembly: GCF_011064425.1. Lineage (NCBI taxonomy): Eukaryota > Metazoa > Chordata > Mammalia > Rodentia > Muridae > Rattus > Rattus rattus. The sequence continues at coordinate 28,173,229 of NC_046156.1, forward strand.
AACAGTTCCCTCTATGCACCACTAGGTGGTGCTACACTAACATGTTTCTGTTTCAAAAAAAACCTTGGAAATTTATTTCAAAAGCATTTTGGGTAATCATTTCTTTATCCAGTACAGTGAAATGTTAATTAATATTTAAATCAACATTTTGGAGCATATAATTAAATGTTTTGTTGGTAAAATGTACTATGTTTATGTGAAGAAAAAAATGACCAATACTAGGCATAAAGTATTTTAGGGCGGCCTGAGTCAGCATCACAGCATGGGAAAACTGCTAAGAATTATTTACCGGGCAGGTGAGTGTAGAATGAGTTTGCCTACCAGAGCAGAGACAAACTCATCTTTGACTATTGGCTTTCCTGGGAGAGGATGCTGAAAAGTATAAAGTGGTTTTGTGGAGCACAAGTTCTCTCAAGAAAAGGAAGGGAGTGGGATTTTGCAGGATAAACTGGCGGGTAATGTCAGGACATCACCAGGCCATGGCTCCAGAGCAAAGTTAGCCTGTCAGGGCGGTATGGCAGAAGTGGTTAGATGCTAGGCTGCTGTTGTGACATCATGGGTTGGAGACCACCTCAAGATTGGCACAACTTGACTGGGGAGTTGGGGCAAACCCGATAAAGGTTCTGAGGTTGGCATCCTGCTACACCCTGCAGTGAGTTCTTCCTTCGAGGGAGAACTGAGCAGCACATGTATGAATCATTGGTCAGCTTTCTCTTCTGTTGACTGGTAAGGGTCTCTGACAAAAGCCCTTAAAGGAAAAAGGATTTATTCTGGTTCACGGCTCAGTGGTGCGCTATGGTGCGAAAGTCATGCCAAGGGAAACTTGAAGCGGCTCACATCATGGCAGCAAAGCAGAGAGCACTGAGTATCTGCTGCTGCGGCCGCTCAGCCAGCTTTACGTAGTCCAGGACCCACCTCACAGAGCTGTGCCACACAGCGGGCAGCTCTTCCAACCCCAGTGACCTAATAAAGGTAATCTGATGTAGACACACCAGGTGATGTGAGCTCTCACCAGAGTGACAATCGAGGTAAACTCTTTCAGATTTATAAAGAAGACAGCATATTTGGTGGGTTGTAATCGAGAGCCAGGTATGGCACGTGCTTGTTGTTCCAGCCATCAGGACATGGAGGCAGAAGGACTAAGGCAAGTTCAAGGCCAGGCTGGGCTACATAGCAAGACCTTGTCTCAAAAGAACAAAGCCCCCCCACCCACAAGATAATAAAAAAACGAGGAAAACAAAAACAAGAAGCGAAATAGAAGATTGTGTTTCAGTCGCTGTTAATGGTTATCTGAGTTATAAAGTGTGAAGTGTTCTATTAACCGCTCAGGACTGAAGAGCACAGTTGGAAGAAAGCTTGGATTGGAATGGAGCTGCTCTAAGTGCACAGTGGTTGTCTGCGCACAGAAATAAGAACTGTACACATCTATAGGGTCAAGAAAGCAAGTGCCAGATAATGAGTTATAGCTCCTGCCCAGGTAGCGCTCCAGCCCAGAGAGTGCACAGGCTCAGATTCCAGCAGGAGCAAAGCCAGGCCCGCTCCACAGTGCTCCACAGCACCTGACTTAAAGTTTGTGGGTGTGGGAATCGAACCTGGGTGCTCAGGAAGAGCAGTCAATGCTCTCAACTGCTGAGTCATCTCTCCAGTCCCCGAAGTTCAGAGTATTAAGACACTGCCCAAATAAATACAACCTATTTTTCTTATGTGCTTGGACTCTTCATGATAATACTATGAGTTCTGAGTGGACCTGTTTTTCAAATCTTCCAGTGAACCATATGTGTGACCTTCAGCAAAATCCTTAGGTTCCCCGAGCCTCAGTGTCTCTTAGGAAACGGAAGGTAGCAATGCCCATGTCTTAGGTGCTCTAAGAATTAGATGAAGTGGTGGTGAACAGTTCCTGGTCTTACAATTCATAACAGCAGCAAAAATGACCGTTATGAAGCAGCAACAAGGATCATTTTCTAGTTTGGGGTCATTACAACATGAGGAACTGTATTAAAGGGTCACAGCGCTAGGAAGGTTGGGAAGCACTGCGTTAGATGCCCTTTAAATATGGCTCCTGAACGTCCTCGGAGTTAGGCTCTCCCGACTGCTATCCTTTTATTTAGTATATGGTTGTATCGTCTCCTCTGAGGGGGGGGGGTGGGAATGTGCACACACAGTCCTGTGTGATAAATGTGATTGACTATGGAATGCCTTTTGTTTTTACGTCCATCTAACTGTTTCTGAGATTAATGCAGGGCGGAAAGAGTTTCTGAGCCACCGCTTGACTGAAGGCCACTGGTGAAATGGTTGACTCTTCACAGAATCTATCCTCGGAGCCCTCTGCGACGGATGTAGTTCCAGCAAATGCCAGTAAGCGCTTGCATTGGCCACTGGTCCACCTCAGAACGTGGTCTCCTCCTAGCAGGTGGGGGGAGTGTGACCACATCAATGCACCGGAGAAACCGTTATCCACTGTTTTATTTTAACTGGGATGATCACTGATTCCAGGCAGGACCGTAATAGCTCTTATCCGTTTATTTTATTCAAAGCAATGGTCCTGCTCCCGGTTGAGAAATGGTCATTGTTTCCCTAGCTAGTAACATGTGCTCGCCCTGTGACTGTTTTGATCAGACGATGGCACAAGTGTCACCGTGCCAGTCCTGGATAGTTTAGCAGGCCTGGCAGCTCCGGCTTCCTGCCTCAGAAGGCTTAGGATATGCCCTCTAAAAACCCAGCTTCGAGATCATAAGAATCCCAAACCACATGAGAAGCCGTTTGTAGCTGTTCCTTGTCAACAGCAGCTGAACTTGGAGCCTGACCACTGTATCAGCTGCTGGTCCGGGTGCTGGACCCAGCTGCCCTCTGACTGTAGCTGTGTGAGAATGTCTGAGGGAGGACCGCCTAGTGGAGCCCAGCTGCCTCACAGTACTTGGAGCTAGGGCTAAGCTAGTTTTCTACCGCGGCTCGGTTTGGGCGTGGCTTTTATGAGAGATAACAGATGGAAACTTGCTCAGCTTAGGGACCAAGTGGTGGCTGGAAAGGAGCAGGATCTTGAGATAGAGAGGAAAAGTGACTGGGGTTTCTAGAAGACTGGTAGGGACCCGGAAAGACCGTGTGGGAACTCAAGGCTCAAAGACAGGGAAATGACCTTGGAGGCTGGAACCAGGGGTCCTTGTTGTGTAAGGGTGAATGTTTGGCAAAGCCGTCTGCCTTTGCCAGCGTAGAAAACAGTTCAGAGTGAACTCACAGGCCCAGTAGAGGAGCCTCTCTGGCAGAAAGCATGAAGATCAACTTTAGTTGAATTTGGTGGGACTGGAGGAGAGAGATTCATTAAAGAAGGGATTGCCCAATTCCCAAATGTAGAAGAAAACGGAGAAAATTCAGGTGAATGAATTCATGCTATTTAAAAAAAAAAAAAAAAAAGATTTATTAAGTATACAGCATTCTGCCTGCATGTATGCCTGCAGGCCAGAAGAGGGCACCAGATCCCATTACAGATGGTTACAAGCCACCATTTGGTTGCTGGGAATTGAACTCAGGACCTCTGGAAGAGCAGCCAGTGCTCTTAACCTCAGAGCCATTTCTCCAGACCCTCATGCCATTTTTTAAAGTTAGAGTATCTGAGAAAATTTCCTTATTCTTTTAAAAAAGACTTTCTTGTTAACGTTTGTCCTAACCATCGATTTGCTGCGATTTCTGTGTCTAGCTCAAGATAGCTCAGCAAGTCCTGGTCTCTTAGTCTTTTCAGCTTCTAAAGAACCTTGCTATATGCTGTCTCACTGCGTGTCACCATCCTGGTGCAGTAAGAGGGATGTGGGTGGCTCCCAACACCAAGAGCAGCCTCTGCCATTTTCCTTAGTCTCCAGTTGCAGGTTGCCTGGCTTGATGCTCTCAGTAGCTTCTCTGCCCTCTCTCTGTGTGGTGAAGTATCAGGACTCGGTAAGGAAGGAGCACGTTGAGTCAGAGGTGCAAACATTAGGCACCGTAAAAACACCACAGGATCCTTCTTGTTACTCCTTGTCCACACTTCATGTCACCGTTTGCTTTGAGGAGATAGCTAGCAATTTTAAACTCAAAAGAATCTGTAGTAGGCGGATACTTTCTTTCATCTTAGGAAGTTGCCAAGTCACTGTCTGTATCACTGTCAACATTTTTAAGACCAAGGCTGTGCTACCAGACCGGTGTGTAACTTTTTATCAGTCCAAGGTAACAGAAGTGGGACTGTGGGTGCTGGAGAATTTTTATTATATATGTATTATGTATATATAATATATAATGTATAAATATATATTTAATATGTATATACATATATACACATATATGGTAAATATATATGATATATATGGTATGTATATGTATATATATGTGTGTGTATATATGATATATATGTATGTATGTATGTGTGTATATGTGTATATATATATATATATATATATATATATATATGGTATCTTCTGCCTCCTGATAGATTGACTTTCTACATTCATTGGACTTGGAATATGTAAGTATTGGAATGAGTCTGTTCACTTGTAAAATCAGTGTATTGGTTTGGGCAGTCTCCCATGCCCCAATGGAGTTTGCTAAGTCCGAAGCATCTGTTTTTCCATCAGTCTGCAGGCGGTGGCTTCGCTCCATTCGACCAGCAGATGGCGCTCTTGACATCCTAGTAGTACGAATGGGGCATGCTAGTGGTTGGCTAGTTAACAGAGGCGGTGATTACTGATCGCTCAGTGCTCACGGTAGACTTTGGCCTAGGCATGATCCTTGAGCGGGTTCATATTTATGTAATTATGTTCTCAAGCCCATGACAAATGATTGATTTTTTTGTGGGGGGCGGATTTCAGCGACACTCTTAACAGAAATGTCTCCCTGTGGGGAACAACACCGACAGAGATGGAGATGTGTCCCAGCGCTAATTGTCAATCTGATTTAGTAGCACTCGCATTCCGAGACATCCCAAGAGGAGGAACTCATTTTTCTGATCTGTAGAACTTGGGGACTGGAAAATACATCTTATTAAGGCTCTAATGATCATAAACAGGACACAGGAGCCGTGGAAATCCAATACGTTGTAAAATCACATGTGAAGTTATAATTCTCACAGATTTTACCTTCGATGGATGCTGCTCACCCACTGCAGAGGCGCGGTATATAATCCTTCCAAACAGGAAGTACTTAGCCATCTTCAAACCCCATGTTCTCTGCTTTCCTCAATGTTCCCTGTGGCTCTCCGGGACTTATGGTTATTATTATTATGTTCTATATCGTGACATTCAGTTTCAAGGCGTGGACTGCATTTCTGTTTAGGATTTCTAATAAATGCCCCAAGGGCTGCAGCGAGGCTTCCAGGACCGTTTCAGTGTTTCAACCATCAAATGAAAGGCAAGCCAAACACTTAGGGGTCCCCACAAAGTGAGGCAGGACTGACTGGGAGTCACTTTTTTTTTTTTTAAAGATTTATTTATTTATTCTATATAAGTACACTGTATCTGTCTTCAGATACACCAGAAGAGGGCATCGGAACTCTTTACAGATGGTTGTGAGCCACCATGGGGTTGCTGGGAATTGAACTCATGACCTCTGGAAGAGCAGTCGGGTGCTCTTAACCGCTGAGCCATCTCTCCAGCCCTAGATTTATTTATTTTATTTATATGAGTACACTGTCAATGTCTTCAGACACACCAGAAGAGGGCATTGGATCCCATTACAGATGGTCGTGAGCCACCATGTGGTTCTGGGAGTTGAACTCAGGACCTCTGGAAGAGCTCTTAACTGCTAAGCCGTCTCTCCAGCTTCCAAGTCCCTCTTTCTACTTAGACACGTCATGTTTCCCATGTCTCTTCACTGGGGTGTCCAGAGGTTGAGATTAACCTGTGCAGGTCATTTCCACACATTCATCGTGACTGGACCCGGTGGCTTCCTGTCCACAGTTAAGCACTGCACCTGGTCAGTGTTTTGAGAGGAAGGCTTACGGTGTCCGCAAAGACTGAGTATCTGTACAGGCAGGCTCGCTTTTTCTTTCTTCCCCTACTGCCAGGTCCTCTGAGAAAATGTCACATACCCAGTTGTTACTAAAGTAAAACTTTAATAATCAAATTTCTTCAAGAAGGCTGATTGTTTTTCTTATTCAAATTTGTGTTGGACTTCTTCCTTGGAGTATGTTAATCAGGGTTTCTGAACCACATGGGTGAGCAGAGAGCAAAGTCAGTCTTCGTGTGTATGGTGGAACTTTTAACCCATTAAATGCTTAATTCTTCTCTTTCAAAGGGTTTACTGTTGAGACCTTTGATCTCCTTTTTGAAAGTTAGGGTTACTATTGCTGTGTTGAAATACCATGATCAAAGGAAGTTGGGGAGGAAAGGGTTTATTTGGCTGTTTATCATCAAAGGAAGTCAGGACAGGAACTCAAACAGGGCAGGAACCTAGAGACAGGAGCTGATGCAGAGGCTATGGAGGGATGCTGCTCACTGGCTTGCTCAGCCTTTTTATAGAACCCAGGACTACCTGCCTAGGGATGGTACTACCCACAATGGACTGCACCCTCCCCCATCAATCACTAATAAGAAAATGATTCACAGACTTAGCCCAATCTTAAGGAGGCCTTTTCTTTTCTTTTCTTTTCTTTTCTTTTCTAATACTATTTATTTAATGTATTTGAATACACTACCGCTGTCTTCTGAAATACCAGTAGAGGGCATCGGAACTCTTTACAGATGTTTGTGAGCCACCATGTGATTGCTGGGAATTGAACCAAGTCCTCTGGAAGAACAGTCAGTGCTCTTAACTGCTGAGCCATCTCTCCAGCCCCAGGAGGCATTTTCTTAATTGAGGTCAACCCCAAACTGATCATTTTAGCTTGTGTCAAGCTGACATAAAACTAGTCAGTACCATCTCCAAGGCAGTTCTGGTAATAGGATAGCTAAAGTTTACTGAACACATATTGGGCACAGTAGCGGTCGCTCCAGGCACGTCTCATGCATCACCTTGGATCAGTCTCTCAGAACCGTTCTGAATCAGTGCTTGTAACCTACCTCACAGATGAGGAAAGGACGGGCTTTGTGGTGCCAAGTGGTCAGCCACAGTCTGAATCCAGTGTCTGTGCTCTTAACCACAATGGTGGTGGCCTTCACTTGGCTTCTAAGGACTAGGAATCTTTCAATACCGATTCTGATTTTTATTTATTGGTGGTTTTTTGTTTGTTTGCTTGTTTGTGTTGTAATAGGGTCTCTTTATGTAGTCACAGCTGCCCTGGAACTTGCTGTGTAGACCAGGCTGGCCTTGAACTCACAGAGATCTACTTGGCACTGCCCTCCAAGGGCTGGTATTAAAGGTGTGTGTGACCATGCTGGCTCCAGTACAGCATCTGTCTGTCCACCCATCTGTCTGTCCATCCATCCATCTGTCTGTCTGTCTGTCTATCTATCTATCTATCATCTAGGTTTTTCAAGACGGGGTTTCTTTGTGTAGCCCTAGCTGTCCTGGAACTCACTCTGCAGACCAGACTTACCTGCCTCTGCCTCCCAAGCACTGGGATTAAAAAGGTGTGCACTGCCATTTCCGGGATGGTACTTTTTTTTTTTTTAAATCTTGTAGAATGGAAATTTTTAAAAATAATTCTGTTTTTCATACATCAGAGTGGTGTTTTGACTGTGCACCTCTGGTTAAAGTTTTCCATTTCTCATAGCTCATCTCTAGCTATGTTTTTACATTTATACATTGTGTAATTGTAAGTATACAATAGCATTACACTCACTGGTCTTACTCGTCTTTGCTCCTAAATGCACACACACACACACACACACACACACACACACACACACACACACACACACACTTCTCTATCATAATGCATGTTCGCCCTTAGGTTGGAAGAACTAGTGCTGGCAGCCATAACATTAACAAAGTATATGCCCGCCGATCCCCAGTACAAGTTATAGTTAAAATGGCCTTCAGTACATTGAGATTTAGAAAAACGTTTTCATACAATTTTCTTCTGAAAGCATGCTTGTTTGACTCTACCTAAATTGTGTATAGAAGACTACACTTATACACTTGGCTTCCTTTGCACAGTGTAGCATCCATATTGATTTTAATAAACGGTGGCACAAGTGAAACAGTATGTTCATGAAGGTGGCTCATGTCTTCAGCCATGCAGTTACCGTGAGCTTGAAAACGAGGACCTTTTATTAAACAATGAGAGCCTAGCGGGTGTGATAAGCCACGTCAGGCGATGGGTCGAGACTCTCGGGAGATGCTCGGCGACACCCAGCTCCAGTCCAGGTGGCTTGGGTGTAAATTCAGGACATGTGTTTACGGCACAGGGGACCATGGCATCGATTGGATGGGTCTACTTGGATTGTAAGGAAAAACAAATCTCTCAAGCCAAGGTTCCCACCCTTGCAGGGTAGATAACCAGAAGACCTACTTGGCAAGACGATTTCAAGAAAGGAGAAACGTACCTCAAACTCTTAGATACTGATAGAATCATTTAATTCCCAGCCTCTGAGCTCCATTTGCCAATGCTATTTCATGATGGTTATGACTGTGCACCTCTGATTAAAATCCTTCAGATAAAATCCACAGGACACAAGCCCAAGTCCTGGAGGTGGTCCCACAGGGCACCTATGCGGCCCTTCTTAAGAGCCCCTCTGCCCCCTTTAGTATTGACCTCACCTCCTAGTCTACTGGTTTGTTTCATTCATCTGCTCTCCTCCAGTCATGACGTGCTGAGGACAGCATACGATGACAGGGACTGCCTGCAGTAGGCCGGGATGGAGACATCTCAGTAGCCCACAGCAGCTCTTTGTAAAAACTGGTTGTTCTTCCCATTTCTCCTAACCTTAGCCCTGGACAATGACCGTATAGATTTCATTTGTGCATGACTGCCTTTCAGTTGGCCTTGGTGTGCGTAATTATTCTATTTTATCTGACTTTCCTACTTCTTTTTCCTTCTGCTCTGGTGGATTCCATGAAACTAGATGTTCCTTGATGTAATGATTCTTAAACAATTGGAAACTGAGGCATAGGGGAACAGCACAGCAGAGTACTAATGGCCCAGGTCCATGCTGTGTGTTCTCATCTTGGAAACAATGTAATGACTGCACAATGGTAGTTCCAGATTAATGCTTGACTTGCAAAGAAAGTTTGAAGAAATTATTAGAAAATGAATTAGAGCCAACATTGGGATTGAAGTTAAGAAATAAGTTTTACATAACATTTGAGAGTGGTTCCTGGATAAGGAAGTATAGAATATATAAAATTATATACTAGTAAAACTAAGTAAAAATACTGGGACTTACGAGAGTCATTGTGTGCAAGGAACAGAAAGCTAGCGGAACCACTGAGTTAAGGGTTAACCTGATTCTTTCTGGCCACTGCCTGGCAGCTTTGCCCATGTCATTTATCATTAGAGCTTCCCAGGAAAATTCAAGTAACTGACCTCAGAACTTTGAGCTCTGAAGTATAATAAGTCAAAAGTTAAAGTTTAAATAATGATAAGTTTGGAATAATTATTATTCTGGTCACAGGCCTGAGAATAGGGGAAGCATGAAACTTTGGGGAACAATTGTAATTCTTAGTTCTTTGTGGGATATGGTTATTCTTTTGAATTTGATTTGACAATGATTATACAATGTCTTTTATTTACCTGCTTTTGGATTATCAATAAAAGACTGGGGCAAGAGAAAGGCTAGAGAGTGAATGAGAGAGCGCATGAGGGAGCGAATGTGAGAGCAAGTCTGAGAGCGAATGTGAGAGCGAGTGAGAGAGTGAAAGAGAGAGCACGCGAGGGAGCGAATGAGGGAGAGAGAGAGAGCATGCGAAGAGCATGTGAAGAGCGAGTGAAGAGAGAATGTGAGGTGTGTATGGAGAGTGTGTGTGAGTGAGAGGAGAGTGCGTGTGGTGTGTGTGAGATGTGTGTGAGGTGTGTATGGAGAGTGTGTGTGAGTGAGAGGAGAGTGCATGTGGTGTGTGTGAGATATGTGTGAGGTGTGTATGGAGAGTGTGTGTGAGAATGAAAGGGTAATGAACAGAGGTGTGTGTGAGTGTGGGAGTTTGAGAAAAGCACAAGGCAGATACGCAAGAGGGTGCAGGGTGTGTGCAGCCTCAAGCTGTGTGTGTGTGTGTGTGTGTGTGTGTGTGTGTGTGTGTGTGTGTGTGAGAGAGAGAGAGAGAGAGAGAGAGAGAGAGAAGAGAGTAACTTTAAGCCTTGAAATTGCCTGTCAGTTTGTACCCAAAGAGTAGTCTGTGTATATTTATCATGTGCCCTCCAGATATCCCTGCTTCCGGTTGAGAACTCCGACCCTGTGTCGAGGCTGGACCCCGGCAATGACATTCATTGTCAGTCTAGGGGCACAGCTCTCGCTCTACCTGAATGGCTCACTCCCTTTTCTTTTCCCAATATATGTTCAAAATTGTAGTTTTACAATGAGGCCTTCTTTTATCTCCCTTTGAAAAATCAAGACTCGCCTGTTTCTCTCCATAGTACTTGCTGCTCTTTAACATGCCACATAGCTGACTCGTTTATGTTGTTTGTCTAGACATGAATTACACGAAGTCAGAGGTGCAGCCCAGTGTGCGGGACACATACGTGCTTAATGTTCCTTCACTTCCTGGCTACATACAACTCCGCAGGAAAATACACTCAAGGATGGGTTAATTGGCTGTAACCCAAGCTAGTTGGAATGATTTCTACTTTTCCTGTTTGATGGATTTCTTATTTGGTTAGCCCCACCCCATTTAAGGCTGCCAGTTGAACCTGGGACCTCACATGCCAGGGGGGGGTGCTCTGCCAGTTTACTCAGACATACTTGAAGTGACTCTGAGTACCCGCATCCTTGATTTGATCTACTCACGCCATTCCTCTGATTTCCTGTAGCTACTCTCTTGGATTTTTCCCTGTTTTCTTTATTTAGATGAGGGGCCAAGGCTGTGCTAGCCTCATGGTAAATCAAGCTCGTAGCACACACATTGCTAGGAAAGGGCCTCTTTCTTCATCCACTTATTTGACAGTAAACACATTTCCAACTAATTGATTGTCATCTATGTCACTTGAGTTCCATGAACACTTAGTGAATTGATAGTCACAGTGATTTTTTTTTTCTTTTTGACGCTGCTTGTGTTTTGTTCTATTTTGTAACCTGGGTCACTTCTAAAACGAACAGTGCCAGACTCTGGAACATCACCCTGTTTGCGAGCTCATAAGCTGGGTCTGTTACTGTGTCACGGATATTGGCAGAAAACTTGAGACTTCCGGGTCAAAGACAAAGGACTTTGTTACGGCAGAGTAAGCAGCATGGGTGTCTTGGAAACAACACTCTCCTAGCCCCACAGAGTAGCGACAGATGCTGTGGCTGGTTCCCACCTGCGGAACATTGAATTTAGTGCTGCTTTACAGTGTGTGGAGGGCTGGGGAAGCGAACCTGCCCTTTGTCTATGAGGGACAGTTCTCTCATTCCGTCAGTGAGATGGGCTGTAAACACAGCCCTGAGAAGTGGCCTGGGGAAAGAGCAGCCATGGCTTCACAGGCCTGGCAAGAAAGTGTGGGGGTTACTCTGAGCCCACAGCTCTTGTCTTTCCCTGTTCTATTCAGATACCTAACTTTGGCACTGGCTCACTCTTCGAAGTCAGCCCAGACAGGCTCAAGTCCGTGCTGTGTCCCTTTCTTTGTGGGAAGTTAAACAAATCCTTTCCGTTCCCTTCTGTCTTCTCTTCTTTACAGTGGTGCCGCCCATGGCATAGGATGAAGGTGGACCTGCAGTGGGTGTAGAGGGCTGAGGTTGTCCAGAGTCTTAATGTGCCCATCACCGCTGACTTGCTCTGTTTACTGGGCATTTACTTGAGCACTCATGTTGCTTCTGTCCACAGAATGAAGGATACTTTGTAGCGCACGTGTCATAGATGCTTGGGGGGACTAAGTTTATCTCTTCTAAAGGAATCTGTTAATTGTGAAGTACACTTTCAGATGCAGGCGATAGGGCAGTAAAGGTATAAATCCTGGCTTTGTTGGACATTACATTTGAAAAGGGGAGATGTGTCTCGAATTGCTGCGTAGTGTCATGTGGACAAACATTATGAGGAAAAATGAATTGCAGTGAGGATATGGTGATTGTTGTGTTTATAAAAAGGTAAAGGGGGGTTATGTTCTAGGGAGGTGTGGTGAGGTATGGGAAAGGGAGTGCCTCAGCCAGCTCATGCTGTGACATCCCTTCCCCCTGAGGGACCAGCCACGGGATCATATAGTATAGAATAGAGTTTATTCAGGGCATGGGGAGGGGAGTCAAGAGGGTAGTAGGGGCAGAGAGAGAGAGAGAGAGAGAGAGAGAGAGAGAGAGAGACAGAGACAGAGAGACAGAGAGAGACAGAGACAGGGAGAGACAGAGTGACAGACAGAGACAGAGAGACAGAGTGACAGAGAGACAGAGAGAGACAGGGAGAGACAGAGACAGGGAGAGACAGAGTGACAGAGACAGAGACAGACAGAGAGAGAGACAGAGTGACAGACAGAGACAGACAGAGAGACAGAGTGACAGAGAGACAGAGACAGAGACAGGGAGAGACAGGGAGAGAAGTAGAAGTAGAAGAGTAGAGGCTGCCATGAGCCCATGCAGAGAAGAGGGGAAGGGAATGGGGAGAGGGGGGATGAAGGGGGAAGAGGGGAAGAGCAAAAGAGCAAGAGAGGAGCAAGAACAAGGGAGTGAGGAGGAGACAAGCAGCCCCTTTTATAGTATCAGGCTTGCCTAGCTGTTGCTAGGTAACCGTGGGGGTGGAGCTTAGACAGAATGCTAACAGTGACTAGAAGCTCAGACAGGTAAAGTTTTTATCCAACACCGTGTGCTATTGTCATAGGTCTGAATCCAAGGAGTGACCACCGGTGGCTTAACTTAGAAGGAGCGTCGGCACTGGAAGGCCTGCCATGAGTGGTTATGTGTTTCATAGGAAACGAAGACACATCCATGTCAAGTTGTGATTTGATGTCACACCAAGTGAAGCACTTGGTGAAGGACTCTTCAAGTTGGTCATTTTAAACCCGGGATGTAAGAAGAGATACCGGAAAGAGGGGAGCTTTGAGTACCTGTTCATAACGCTTGTTCTCTGCGTGGTGTTCCTCTGGGATGGTGTTCTTCATGAAAAGATTCGAAGAGACCGAAGAGGTTGAAGCTGTGTAGCAGACACACCATTTGGGCGTCCACTGACATGCTTCCTGTCTGAGAGAAGGGATTACAGTCAAGTCTTAGCATCCAGGGCTTCATGCTCTGAATTCTGTAGCTCAGCAGCTCTGAATCCATCCAGAGGCTGACTAGCCTAGGGCAGCTCCACAGGGGCTAACAGGCAGCTTTTATCAAGACTATCAGAAACAGAACACAGTCAGCTGTGAAAAATCACACACACACACACACACACACACACACACACACACACACACAGAGTGGCAAGACTGGCGGATATAGTGTTCATAAAAGCTACAGATGCAGAGGGTCAGACAATGGAGCTGACAGCGGAGATGACTAGATAGATAACTGGTCTACCATGACCACCCTGAGCAACCGCGCAGGGCTGACGAGGTGGCTGCTCAGAGCGCTTCCTTCCCTGTCCTTGATAGTTATCGAGGCAATTTGACTGTGAAGGCCGAAAGAGCCCAATCTTCCGGTCTGGATGAGGCTGGTCTACACCTGTCTGAACTTGCCCTCTACAGTTAGGTCAGGTCAAGGACAAGAGCAGAGGGAGAAGGAGTCACCCTTCCCATGTTCTTTGTTCTAGGTCAGGACAGACACTTGAACCTGGCTCAGAGAGGACGAGCGAGGAGGACTGTGGTAACCCCCCAGTGCTGAGAGCTTCCTACGGTTGAGCATTCCAGCAGACTTAGGTCTGGGATTTGATTCACAGCCCTGGAAGCTGCTCTGGAGCCTCTTTAAAGGAAGAGGCTGCCTCTAAGATTGCTTTAGACAGGAGAGAGCGTCCAGCTCGGGCTCCTGGCACTGGTGTCTCCTGGCTGCCTAGACCCTTTGTAATTGAACTCACAAGGGAGGAGGTGGGAACAGGATTGAGCCGCATTGCCCAGTTCTAGTCTGGAGAAAAATAAGGCTGGCTTGGGTTAGATAGGGAATAAACTGTAGAAACTGATGTATTCACTTGATATGTCTTCAAATTAGGTCCTGTTGAAAGACAGGGTGACCTAAGTCAGCAGGCACACTTGGGAAGGGCCTTTCCAGGCCTTTAGCTTCTTCAGCAGTTAGAGGGTCAAGTGTGGCCTCTGAAGTCCCAGTGACGACAGTTGTGGAGTCAAACAGGAAAACATAACAAGTAGGAACCCCGGGTACTTTATCCCAGCCAGGGACTACCAGAGGGGAGAGTTTCTCAGGATAGAGCAAATGCCATGAGAATAGAACATTATGGAAAGTTTATAAAAAAAATCAAGTTTTCACCAGAGCTTTGAAACATGGTTCAGGTTCAAGGCAATCTGTGGGCAGCTCTCATTTTGAGTTCTGTTGGTGACTAAGGGCTCTGGATGCCGGAGCAGTTATGCAGAAGTTTTCAGGATTCTGGTCCATGACTTCAGAAAGTAGTTTGTCACCCTTGAAAGGTGTTTCTTCCTGTCTGTCTCCTCCCTCTCTGCTCAGTGTTCTCATTCCTGCTTCTCCATCACTGGGCTTGCTATGGTATTGAGCCAATCTGCAAGTCTGTCTACCCTTCTAGACTTGATGTCTTCAGATACAAAGCCTGGGCCATGGACTATGTGTGCAACCATCACACTAGGCTTGGGACCGAGGAGTTTTCTGAAGATTTGATGAGTGTTGAATGATATATAACTTAAATTTTATGCTCTTGCTGACCCTAAGAGACAAACTATGAGAACAGAGATTTGCAGAACAGTCAGTTTCTTAAGAATTTCCTGAACTCTAAAGAGAAATGGCCAGTTGTTGATCATACTGGATTCGTGTACCAAACAGAAGCAAAATCCAATCAAACTTGCATCTGGTAATGTTGAGTATTAAAAAAGGAACAAAATTCTATCTGTGTCTGTCAGTTCATTAACAGTGAGATTGACACACAACTGGTGGGGATCCAGGCTTCCCTGAGTACATCCTCATCTTCTGCAGGATAAGTAGTCAGCACGTGATGCTGAAAAGCCAGACAGAGGGACATCTCGAGGCGGCTCAGCAACATTGTAAACCTGCAGACCGTGGAGGGGCTCAAACCCCAGCAAAGACAGACTTCAACACCAACACGTAGATTTCTATGGTTTTAGTAACATAATTTTAGCATGTTCATCTATTCATTTCACGTATTGAGCAGATACTCGTGCTGGCACTTATTGTCATAGGGCTGGAGAGATAGCTCAGTTGATTATGTGCTTATGTTGCAAGCACAAGGACATGGAGTTCAACCTTCAGGGACCAGGGATAAATGTCATATGTGGGGCAAACTTGTCCCAATGCTGGGGAGATAGACAGAAGGTCCCCGAGGCTCCCTGGCCAGCCAGACTAGCCTAATTGCTGATGTCTAGGCCAACGGGAGATTCTGTTTCAAAGGAAGCAGATGATATTCTTGAGGGTGATACCTGGGTTTCCTCTGGGTCCTCCACATACATGTACACATATGTATATGTACACACGTGTACCTGCACACCCATGGACACACAGACACATTTGCTACTTTCATGAAACTTATATCGTAGTGTAAAGACAAAACAAAAGGATTAAGGTTGTGCGGACATGATAAGCATTATGGAGTGAAGAAGAAAAGGAAGATCTGACCGGACACGGCAGGTGTGTGATGATGTTCACAACGGCTTTACCGAGCGAGACCTGTGAGTGGTAAGAAACGGAGTTTGTCTTGGCAGCATTTGGGAGTAAAATTCGAGGAGGAAGGAAGACAAAGTTTCTGGATTCAGTGTGGCCTGGTGAGTACAAGCCACGGAGCAGGGAGGAGGCCAGCATGGCTGCCATTGGTAGGGAAGGTGGAAAATAACAGGAGAGAGAACCCAGGATCTGTCTGTCACAATGACCTGGCAGGACATAGCAATGACTGGTTCTTGCTTCAGATGTGAGGGGAGGCCTTGGAGTGTTTTGAGCAGAACCTCTCGCACTCTAACAGCACTGCTGTGACTGCTGTGGTGAGAATGAATACACGGTAAGAACGGTGGCAGGCAGCTAGCTGCAATAACAGAGGTGAACGCTGACGGGAGCCGAGACAAGGCTGGGGGTTTGGGAGGCAAAGGCAGAGAAGGATCAATAGAAGAGGCTGAGATTAAATAGCTAGAACCTCCGGGCCTAGGGCAATTGGGATGTTCTGGGAGCCAAGGGAAGAAAGTATTTAGGGAGGAGGAAACCAGCCACTGTGTCACTTCCCTGACGGGTGGCATAATGTAAGAACTGACGGAACCATGGGGGTCATCAGAGCTGCAGTCAAGGCTGACCTTAAGAAGAGCAGTTCCAAAAAAAAAAATTAAAAAGGGTTGGAAATTTAGCTCAGTGGTAGAGCGATTGCCTAGCAAGCAGAAGGCCCTGGGTTTGAGCAGTTCCAGAGAACAGTGGAGGCTTGGACATGTGTACAATGTTCCAGTGATGGAACGGGAGGAGAGGCTGGACCCGGGCTTACAAAATGTCAAGGACTTCTGCAAAAAGATGCAGAGCAGTGAGTGTCAG
Organism: Rattus rattus; assembly: GCF_011064425.1. NCBI lineage: Eukaryota > Metazoa > Chordata > Mammalia > Rodentia > Muridae > Rattus > Rattus rattus. The sequence goes on from NC_046156.1 coordinate 28,189,860, forward strand.
TCTGAGGGACAAGTGGGGTTTGAAGGATTATTTCCAGATGGGAAAATCAAGCAACACCCACGTTCGAGGGGACGATTGGATGCTACAGGTGACAGTTAGAAGAAGGCTGGCCCAGTGTCTTAAGGCAGGTAACAGAAAGCACAAGTGGCTCTCAGCTGTCAACAGAGGGAGGAATAGAGACAGAGCTCACAGTGGTGAGAGGCCATGGTCGTTCCCTTGATTGCTCACAGTTTCCTCAGCAAAGCGGAAGCAATCGTGTGTGCTGAGAAGAAGGGAGAGGTGGAATTACAGATGGAAGGAGACAGCGTCACGGAGACTTCTCCTACTAATCAAGAACCTTCCGCTGGTTACGGAGTTTAGGAATGGAACAAGAGGAAGTGTGGTAGAGATGGAGTAGCCGTTGTTGAGGTTATTTTAGTCGGCACCCAACCACCAGAGCGAGAGTCGGGGTATGTCTAAGGTCTCTCTGGAAATTTCGGGAAACGTTTGTCTAGGAGGCATCTTTAGAAATAAGTGTAGAATCCTTGTTGTGGAAAATAAAATAACTCTTTGCATGCAAATAAATAGAATTAGTTGCATCAACCCATCCTAATTTATGTGGGTCTTTCAGAATTCTACTCATCAAAGTCAACAAAATGCTCACGGAAATGGTGAGGGCAAAAGAAACCACGTTAAAATTTCTTGATCTAAAAAAAAAAAATCAAAATTAAGAATTCTTATCTAATGGACTGGGGGAAATGTGTGTTGTTTTATAAGCACCGAAAGTCCTCAGTAATCATGCAATAACAGTATTCATAGACTCTCAGCGCTCCAGGAACTGCTGGGAAATTGCCTCATTAACCTTTATATTACCCTTGTGGGGTCAGCAAGAATTTGATGAGATTTCCATTCTCTACAGTAGGCAAATGGAGACAGGGAGATTTGAGGAAAATTTTAGACATAGCTCAAATATAAATAAATCTTGTGTTGAATCCTGTGAGAGTATAAGAATGAATTCAAGTCTTATTAATCACCTCAGGATGAACCCACCATTTTGAACCTGTATCATAGACCTCAAGACGAGGAAGTCATGTTAGAAGAAATGGTGAGAGGAAGGAAAGAAAAAAATGTAGCGAGTGTTCTGTGTAATGGCTTTTAAAATTGCCAGAGCATAGGTACTGGAGAAGCCAGGACTCCATTCTTGTGGTGATGGCAAAAGTCTGGAGAATAGTGTGCAGACTAGGAAGGGAGGTTGGAATTCTTCCTGGGCTAAAAGGAAAGAAAAGAGTGAAAATTAGGCAAGTTTTGGGGAGGATCTTATGTGAGGTACACAGGAAAAGAAGGAACTCAGATAGGTTGACTCTGGGAAAGCATGTGCTGAAATCATGTGGTCTTGAATTGGAGCAGGTTTGTTTTGGGTGGAGGAGGCTTGGAGATCAAAGATAGCCTTCCAAACCCACTCATAGTTCGACACACAAACGAGCATCCATTAAAAAGCAGCAGCCAGCATTTACTGAGAACATACTGTCTTCCAGGCCTTCTTAGCTCTTTACACGTGGTCATTCTGTCTTGCCTCCGATGAAGTAAAAAAGGCGGCTCTTGGGTGTCAATTACTGAATGAAGGCACGGATGAAGGTGGCCGGCTCAAAGTTGGTCTATGCAGACCAGTCGTTTCTATACAAACAGGAAGACACACAACAGACTCGCAGACACTTTTGAATCAGTAAATGAACGAACCACTAACTAAGCAGCCTGGCGTGGTACACTGCAGAGGCGAGACCTACAGATGCTCAAAGCATTCATTATGGTTTGAGTTGGAAACACCTACGCCCGGGCTCGTGCGTTTGAGTCTGTGTTTCCCTGCAGCGGCTCGGTTTTGGTTTCGGGCAGTTGTGATATCTTTGTGCCTAATGGGTTGGCTAACAGAATTGGGGTTGTGGGCGGTGCCTTTGATGGTGACATTGGCTTCTGGTTCCGGCTGGTGCCCTTTACGTTCTAATCTACCAAGATATGGGGAGCTGTCAGCGCATACTTCCGCAGCTAGAGATAGAACTGCCCCAGCTCTCCTGACTTCTGGGACATGAATGGATGGGATCCTCTGAAACCAGGAGCCATAATAACCTCTTCCTCCCTTTAGTTGTGCGGTCAAGTATTTGGTCACAGTGGTGAGAAGCAGTTGATGCAGTGCTCCTGGACCTTCTCTTTCATCAGGTTTTCTTCTTCCTCGGCTCCCCTTAGCCACGTCACCAATGCTTTCCCCATGACCCGGACTCCTGATAAGTGTTCTCCAATCACTAATACGTCTTCAAATTTGTTCCTCAACCCACCAGCCTTTTCATTCTCTCTTTGCTTAAAGGATCAAACTATTTTTTTATTTATAAATTTTATGAAACTTTTTTACAATAAAAGAGCTGTAGTAGCACAACTCACTCCAAGGACACCAACCCAGACAGTGTCTGTGACCAATTCTTCAGAGGATTGGAGGAGGAGGAAAGCTGTGAGGGGAGAGACAGAGCCTGGAGAGAGATAGAAGGAGAGGGGAAGGGGGAGGGGAAAGGAGAGGGGAGGGAAAGCAGAGGGGAGGGGAGGGGAGGGGAGAGGGGGGAAAGGGAGAAAGGGGAGGGATAGAGGGAGAACGAGATAAAGAGGGAGATCTTATTTTCCATTGTAAAGCCACCATAACTATTAACTAGGAGTACTTATATATACAACCGCCACTACCGCCAAGAACAACAGTAGCTCAGAACGCAAAATCATATATCATGAATAAAAACTGAAGCTCCTTGGAATGCAGATGTACTCAATAATGAGTAATTTCCTAATCTATTGTGGGCTAATAAAGAGCAGGAATGCGTTATACCTACAGGCTTGGAAAAATATATGTAGTAAAGCTCACCTTCTACTAGATTTTTAAATGTCTACAATAAAATGTGGACATTCTGTAACATACATATTGAAACACACACACACACACACTCACACACACACACACACACTCACACACACACACTCACACACTCACACACACCCCACATTCAAACTAGCAGCAAGTTTAAAGATGAAAGAAGAAAAGGCAAATACACACTGAAATGAAGACAGACATGAAACTCATATCTGTAAGAGAACAAATCAATAAACACGAAATGAAAATATGGGGCCGTATGAGCTTAGCCCCCTCGTACCTGACAAGACTCCCATGATACTTAGTCTCACATCTCGCCATGCTCATCTAGCTCAGAACCCTTCATCTTGACAAGGAACACAGCTGTTCAGTTAGTATCATAACTAGTTGATCAAAACTATTTATGATCTGTTCTTTAGCCGCCCCCCATACATCTAACTTATCAGAACAGGGCTTAGGTACAAAAAGAACAAAAGGATTCTTTATTTTCTTTTTGCAGCTAACAGGACACCGAAGCCATATCTCCAGGGTACCCCTCTTGGTTGTTGAATTTTTACTGTTGGCCTTCTCTACTACAGCCTTTGAGGGAGGAAAGGTGTTGTTGTAAAAGTGTAATAAATAAAAGTCTTTTTACCTGCTCTAGGAAGAGTAGCCATGGGACAACATGGAGGCTGATGTTAAGATTCCACGCTGTACCTTTACAGGTTGTTATGAATGTTCTTAAGGGATGGATGTGTACAGGGCTTTGTATGTTTAGGTGGGCAATTATATCTTATCAATTGGGTCAAAGGTTATTGTGTTGTGTGTTCTTTCATGTAGTGATTTAAGTGTAAGAAAATGTGCACAGCTAGAGACACTGGGCCGCCGCGGAATTGGGATGTGTGCTTCTGGCAAGGTATCTACCAGATATCTTGGGGCACTGCGGTGCCAGACCAAGAGTGGATAAAAAGACTATTTTATTTATTATACTTTATAACAACAGAAAGGTGTTTTTGATTATCCATTGTGTGTATGTGTGTGTGTGCATGTGTGTGTGTGTGTGTGTGTGTGTGTGTGTGTGTGTGTGTGTTTGTACTTTAGGTGCTGGGAGAGAATTCCAGGACTCATGCCTGCTAAGGCACTGAGCCACATCCCTAGCCCATGAAGAAAGCTTTAATGAGTATTTTGTAGTTGAAAAATCTGGAAGGGCCCGGAGAGACCATCCAGCAGTTCAGAGTGATTGATGCTTTATTCTGAGGACTGGAGTTTGAATCTTGGCCCCATGTTCACTGGACCACAAATGTTTATAATTACAGTTCCAAAGGTTCCAACACCCTCGTCTGGCCTCTTGGACTTGCACACATATGTGTACACACACACACACACACACACACACACACACACACACACACACACACACACTAAAAATAACCTTAAAAAAGGAAACAATGACAGAGCAGAAATCCCAAGATTCTGCAGTAGGAATCGTGTAGGTTATCAGCCATACAAATGACTATCCATAGATTTAGGTAGGGATTGATCTTTGCTACTCTTTTGCATATCTATAAGACTAACAGCAATGACTTATTGATTTCCTCCTATGTTCTAGTATGATTCTGCTAAAAACTTGTAGTTTTTTTATTTAATGTCCCCAATGTCTCTGATAAACAAGAAATCTGAGGTCATGGAGTTCCTTTGCCCAGTACAATAAACATGGAGAGAAAGAAAGATTATGACAATTCCTCCCTAAATCCAAAAACCAGTGCTTTTTGCAGTCCAGCCAGTAGCCATTCACTTTCTTCTGAGAAAGATGGAGACACTCCCAGGCCCCCCAACCCCCCCGGGGAAACTTTCACAGCAAATGCTGTTCTGACAGCAATGCAAGCCTCACTCACTCACTGCAGTAATTACATTTATTTCCTGGAAAGTCTTCAGCAAATCGAGTCCCAGAGGCCCCAGGGCAAGGCACAATTCAGTTCTGAGGCCGGAAGGAGAAGCACTCTGTCCCCTCAATACTTCCATGTGCCGACCTTGAAGCAAACCTGGGGCTCTTCCTCCAGTCCACTTCTTCAGCCCACACTCAGTGCTGGGATGAAAATGGGCCTTAGCTCACATCCCAGCATCTCTCTGAATTCTACTTGGAGAAGGCTCCGTCTGTCAACTCTCCTTCCTCATCATGACAAAGGAGCCTCCTGTCTCATGAAGGTAGGTTATTTTATCCCAGCAATTACCTTTCAAATTTCCCCAGGTTAAGCCCCAAGGGACAGAGGCATTGACTTCCCTGGATGTCTAGCACCCAACTATGTGACTGTTACGGGGTTAGTAGAAAGAAGCTTAGTATCTGTTGAAAGAAATAGGTCAGAGGTCATCAAACCGAAGACTAGAGAAAGACCCCACCGTAACCTTGGCTCTGTTGTATTTGGGAATATATATATATGTGTGTGTGTATGTATGTGTATGTATGTGTGTATGTGTACGTGTGTATATATGTGGGTGTTTATGTGTGCGTGTGGTGTGTGTGTATGTGTGTGTGCTTGTGTGTTTTTGTGTGTGTGCGTGTGTGGGTGTGTGTGGGTGTATGTGTATGTGTGTGTGTGTGTGTGTGTGTGTGTGTCTGTGTGGTCACAGCGTGTGTGGGCATGTGTATGTATGTGGGCAGTGTATGTATGTGTATATATATATATATATATATGTATATATATATATATATTTTTATTTTTTCTGGGGTATATATATATGTATGTATGTGTATGTATATATGTATGTATGTATGTGTATGTGTATATATATATATGTATGTGTATGTGTATATATATGTGTATGTGTATGTGTGTATATATATGTATGTATGTGTATGTGTGTATATATATATGTATGTGTATGTGTGTATATATATGTATGTATGTGTATGTATATATATATGTATGTATGTGTATGGGTGTATATATATATGTATGTGTATGGGTGTATATATATATGTATGTGTATGTGTATATATATGTATGTATGTATATATATATGTATGTATGTGTATGTGTGTATATATATGTATGTGTGTGTGTGTGTATATATATATATACACACACACACACTTTGTCAGAGACTCAGAGGTGGATTGGCTTAATTTTATGTCAACTTGATACAAGCTAGACTTGTTGGAGAGAGGGAGCCTCAGTTGAGGAAAGATCTTAAGATCGGATATAGGCAAGCATGTAGGACATTTTCTTAATGAGTGATTCATGGAGGAGGGCCCAGTCTATTGTGGGCGGGCCACCCTGGGCAGGCTGAGCAAGCCACGAGGAGCAAGCCAGTAAGCTGCACTCCTCCATGGCCTCTTCCTCAGTGCCTGCCTCCAGGTTCCCGCCTTGTTTGAGGTCCTGTCCTGACTTCCCTCATTGATGAACCACAGTGTAGAAGTGTAATGAACCCGTTTCCCCCTCAGTGTTTCAGCACAGCAATGCTAACCCTAACTAGAGCAGAAATCGGTACCAGGATAGAGGCTTCTTGCCATGACAGACCTGAGCATGCTCTGTTTGGGGAGGGTTGTGGAAGGCTTCAGAATGTTGGACTAGAACAGTCGTTTGAGGGTTACAAGTTCTGTGGGCTGTTCTTTGAGAACGTGGAAGATAAGACTGCTAAGACCAATGCAGACCATGGAGGCCTGGCTTTGTGAGGTTTCAGAGGGAAGCAAAGACTCTACTGAGCCATTTGTGGGGAAAAATCTGTGGAGTCTGGTTAGCTGGAGCTGAAGTACCAGCTTCATTAACCAGAAACCAGAATTACTCAAGTAAACCCTTTGCTTTGCTGGGACAATGGGTGCTGGTCAGTTGGGGCTGAAGAAGCTGTGATAAGAAGAGACCAGCATCGTTAAGGTCAAGTCTTCTGGAAAGTGTTCCCCCAGGGTCAGCACACAGAGGCTCTGGTCCAGAGGTGGCCAAGGTTGTATCTTGTGCTAGCAGCTGAACTTGGTAGTGAGTCACCTGGTGGTTCTGGTTCGGAAGCCATGAAGGCTCATGGATAGCAGTGGAGGGCTGGCACAGTGTGACAAGGCTGGGGTCCCCGAACAAAGCCCAGGACAGGCTACTGGCAAAGTACAGCTAAGCTGCTGCACCAGGTCCCGGCATTTTTGAGCCTGCAGTACCATGGGACAACCACTAAGGACAGCAGCAGGTGTGGAGATGGCCGAGCCTAGGAGACAGTCTGTGTGCAGCAGAGGGAGGAGCCAGGGAAGTGACCTAAACCCTCTGGAGAAGACCAGGAGACCATGGTGAGTGCATCCCAGACGCTGGGGACTGAATTACTTACAGTTTGGAGTTTGGCTTTGATTTGGTTTGATTTGATTTGATTGTGACAGTGCCCTGGTTCTTCCCTCTTGAAGTAAGAAACTATTTAGCTTATTTTTGATAGGAACCCATAGTTAAGAGACCTTATATTTTAAAAGACTTTTAATTTTATTTATTTAAAAATTAGTGTTTTTTTTTAAATGAAATGGGTGTTTTATCTGCATGTAAATCTGTGTATCAGAAGAGAACATTGGATCCCACAGGACTAGCCATCGATGGTTGTGAGCCCACCATGTGGGTGCTGGGAATTGAACTCGGGTCCTCTGGAAGAGCAGCCCGTGCTCTTAACCACTGAGCCATCTCTCTAGCTCAAAGACTTTGGGTTTTAAAAGAATGGATATTTTAAAGAGACTGAATTTTTTGAGCGTTTGAATTTTTAAAGACTTTGGGACTTTTTCCAACTTGGAGTGTTTATAAGGTAATGTAGGCTAGCATGTAGGGTACTTTTTAGTGATCCTTGGAGAGAGGCCCTGCCTAGGTGAGTGGTGCCATCCCTGGGCTGGCGGTTCTGGGTTCTGTGTGAAAGCAGGCTGAGCAAGCCGTGGGGAGCAAACTAGCAGCACCCTCCATGGTCTCTGCATCACCAAGGTTCCCACCCCTGTTTGAGTTCCTGGCCTGACTTTCTTCAGCGAGGAAGAGTGGTGGGAACATAAGAGGAATAAACCCTTTCCTCTCAGGCTTGCTCTTGGTCGCAGTAATTCATCACAGCAATAGTATCCCTGCCTCGGAGAGGGCGAGTTATTCTTAATGTCAATGGAACTCAAGGAACGGAATCTTTTGGAGCTCACCATCTTGTCAAAGGGAAACCAGGAGGCAGGAGCTGGTAAAGAGAAAAGGCTTTACTCTCAAGTTTTCACCAAAACTGGGGAGAGAAAGACTCCCCATTTTCTCTGTAGCTCTATTACAATTACAGAAAATTCAGTATCAACCCGGAAGTGTGCTCTCGTGGATTTAGCAGAGAGGTATTCAACCACGAGGCAGGCGGGGAGGGACTGTGCTGAGGTGCCAATTGCCCGAGCTGTCAATCACAGCATGAGAGCTGTGTTTCATGGCCAAAAGAACTCCAGACGTTTCTAGTAGGAGGGAGATCTTGGAAACGAGACCCTGGAGATTGGAACGAATCTGCTTCAGTATCCTCCTGCTGGTCGACAGTCTTTTATTGAGCAACTATGAAGTATTTCTGAGTTGATGCCAAGCGATTATCTGTCCTAGCCCTCTGTATAAGATTGCTTATATTGTTTCCAGACAACCTCTGGGTTAATGCGTCTTTCATTTACGAATTTATTTGTTTGCTCATCCACTCAACAAACACCTATTAAACATTTATGATGGGCCAGTCGATCTAGGTAGGGTTTTGGCTGTCTGAGGGAACTTTCCTGCAGTTATAGCTCTGGACTGGGGGTCAGCTGTTTTCACTCAGCATGACAAGCGATTTATGCTGATGTTGGAAAACTGGGGAGGAAGGAGAAGCAGGAAGAGGTGAGCCTTGGCCCTTGGAGGATACCACTCCACTCTTGGCAGTGAACAGATTCTGAGGGACTGTCCAGATTCATTACTGGCCATAAATGCAGCTGGATAAAGTGTGGTGTCCTATACTGGGACTTAGAGTCTACTGCTCTTTCAGCATGCCTTTCTCTTTTCTTTGCTTCTTTCTTTTTTTTTTTTCTTCTTCTTCTTCTTTTCTTCTTCTTTCTTCTTCTTCTTCTTTTCCTCCTCTCCTCCTCCTCCCCCTCCTCTTCCTCCTCCCCATCTTCTTCCTCTTCTCCCTCCTCCTTTTCTTCCTCCTCCCTTCTTCCTCTTCCTCTTCCTCTTCCTCTTCTTCCTCTTCTTCTTCTTCTTCTTCTTCTTCTTCTTCTTCTTCTTCTTCTTCTTCTTCTTCTTCTTCTTCTTCTTTTTTTTGTTGGGGGATGGGTGGCAGGGAAGTTGGGAGAGGCAGTGATGGAGTGTTAGTTTGTGTTTCCCCCCATGATCACATATCAAAGGCATATCTCACCAGCTCTTGTACTACTGGGAAGTGGTAGGAACTTGAAGTGGGGCCATCATTGTCAGAGACCCATGCCTTTGAATGCTGTTTTGAGAGTGTTTTCATCATGCTCTCCTTTTGCTTCCCAATCACTACATAACCCGAGAGTAACCCGGCCAATGAACAGTTGAAACCCTGGAAGCAGGGCTCCTCTCTTTAGTCTGATCTCTCTGGTGTTGTCCCAGTGACTCGAAGGTGTGCACCAGAAGGAATATCTGATTTCTGGTGCTTGCCTGCTTGTGTGGGGAGACTCATCGAATCTTCAGAACTCAGTTGCTTTTGCCACACCACCTACAGCCTTGCTCTGGGGTGTGGACCCTTCTTGTTGGATTGGGCCATCATTAACCTCCACTGAAATGTTAGCTAACTGTAGGCTTGACCCTCTGTGAGTTTTGTATGGGTGATAGTTAATCTTCATCATGAACGTGTCAGAGACACATCCTCTAGGAGACATACCCTTTGAGTATGTCTGAGAGAGTTTCCAGGGGGAGATTAGCTGAGAAGGAAAGTCCTACCCTGAACACTCATTTTCTGTTTCTCTGTCTGTGTGTATTTAATAGCATTGTTAAGCATCAATGTTTTTTCTCTCAGGAAAAGAGAGCATGCAGCTGCTTTAGTCAGTCCAAATGTTGTCTTTCTTTGCTCTTGTTTGTTTTGTTGTTGTTGTTGTTGTTGTTGTTGTTGTTATTAAGACAGGGTCTTTTGTGTAGCTCTCGCTGGCCTGCTACTCCATGTGAATCCCAGGCCTCTGTTTAACTCATAATAATCCTCCTACCTCGGCCTCCTGAGTGCTGGAATTATACCACCACACTCAGTAGTCCATCCTCTTGACTGTAAAACAGACACTAGTGCACCTGCACACGAGGCCGCTGAGGGGCCTGGTGAGACCTAATATTGAGCAGTATTTGGTAAAGATGGAGGGTCAGGGGAGGCCTACGCAGGGCAGGGCTCATGCATCGTCTCTGGAGGAGCCTGGCTCCCTCAATCCTCTTCCTGACTCTTGCACAAGATTCCTCAAACGCCACCTGATGATTGGCTGTGGGTCTCTGCATCTCAACAGAGGCCTTAATACCCTTGGATCAGGCATCTCTCGAGGCCATGCAGTAACTCCCTCTGAGCTTTTGCCACACCACCAGCTCCTAATGGCACATTTTAAGTGTGTCATTTGATTTCCTTCAGGTGGTAAGATGATTGGGTTATAAAATGTTCATGTGGTAGCCTGTGTTATATGTTATGTGCTTTCCTCCTTTCAACCACCTTAATTTTTTTTTATTAATTTTAATTTTATGTGCATGGGTGTTCTGCTTGCGTGTATGTCTGTGCACCTGGTTTATGCCTGGTACCCACTGATGCCAGAAGAAAGTGTCGGATCCCCTGGGACTAGAGTTATAGCAGGTGTGAGCTGTCAAAATGGCTGTTGGGAATCAAATCTGGGTCCTCTGCAAGAACAAGTGCACTTAACTGCTGAGCCATTTCTCCAATTCCAACTTCTCACTTCTGTGGTGAGATTGGCACTCGTCACTTGGGAGAATCCTTATTTGTCCATTCTGACAGATGTCCTTCAGCCATAGATAGATCACACAGACTGGACAGCTCATTGCTTTCATGACAGCCATTCATGACAGAGCTATGAGGCATGGCATAGGGCATACAAAGTTGTGTATGCATGGACACATGTCTGGTCACAGTCTTTGTTTGTTGGTTTTGTTTTGTTTTTCAAGACAGGGTTTTGTTAGGTAGCCCTGTCTGTCCTGGAACTCAGTCTGTAGGCCTGGCTGGCATTGAACTCAAGAGATCTGCTTGCCTTCGCTTCCTGAGTGCTGGGGTTAAAGGCATGAGCCACCACCGCATCTATTCACATTTTGAATCCATAGTGTGGGCCGATACAAGATTAGATACTTAGTGAATGTTTTCGTGGTTTACTAATCATGGTAAGGAACATCTTAACAGAAGGGGATAAAACAATACGTCTTATCAGGTGCGTACTACAGAGAATCAGATCTGATTCACTCAGAAAGATGCTGGGGAGATTTCACAAACACCCAAGACATCCTCACTCTTCTGTTTTAGTTTTGTTTCTAAGGAGCCTGACTTGGTCCCCAACGTTAGCATCTACAGAGGCTCTTTTTCAAATGGCTGTATTACAAATGGATCTCAATTGAGGATGAATTCTTTTTTTCAAAAAACCCTTTCTTGATTTTTTGCCATCTGGTAGGGCACACCAGAGCCGCCGCCTAGGAGGTTCACCTTCTTTAGACTCAGGACAGGAAAAGAGAGAAAGTCATTCGCCAATGTGTAACTATGGCAGCAGGCTGGTAAGAGATAAACCTTGGAAAAACTTCACTTTGCCCTACACCTAAGGTGATGAAACTAACAGGTGACACAACATGACCTCTCTGGTGGTCAATACTGCTTTCGTACAGGACAGAGTGTGAGCACACAACCAACCGTCCTAGTCTCTCTCTCTCTCTCTCTCTCTCCTCTCCCTCTCTCTCCCCTCTCCCTCTCCCTCTCCCTCTCCCCTCTCCCTCTTTCTCTCTCCAGCTCTGGGAGAGCGGGAAAGAAATCGGTATTTTCTGATCGTCTATCATAGGCAAACACTGAATTATGTGTGGTTTGCTGTTGTGTGGGAGACAGCTCTGGGTCTTTAATGTAGATATTCGCGTCAGTTACACGTGGGAAAGAGTTGAAGTCTGGCTCAGGGAGAGAGAGACTAACGTAACCAGTACATGCAAACATTAGATAAGGGGCTCTGGAAATAGCTCAGCAGATAAAGTGCTTACCATGCAAAGCCGGTGACTACAGTTCAGATCCACAGAACCAACTCAAGAGCCAGGTAGGCACAGTGGCAACTGGGAAGGCGTGGTGGCAGCCTGTCCTTCCAGCAGTCAAAAGACAGAAACGGGGGTTCCTAAAACAAGGTAGCCAGCTAGAATCGCTGACGGCTGAACTCTAGGTTCAACTCAATGACTTAAGTGGCGAGTGATTTGACTAAGACACCCAATGTGCATTTGGGGCCTCCACATGTGCGAGTGCGTGCACATCCGCACATGCACGTACTAACACACACACACACACACACACACACACACACACACACACACACGTAAACACTCAGACACATATACACATGAAAAAAAGAGACAGGGATGCAGTTCCCTACTGAGACCTCCTACCAAGACTAGCTTACTCCTTCTGGGTTGCCTTAGTAAACACATGGCAGTTCTGCATTGTTACCCAGTAGTAGGTACCACTCTGTCCGAGGGAGCTTTTCTGTGTCAGTGTGTCTGTCTGGGATTTATTCCCCTGCCACACAAGTCAGGCTCTCAGGCTTAAGCCATACTGGCTGCAGTGAACCCTACATATTCATAGGTTAGTTTCTGCTACTTTATGTAAATAGACTCGTACAGTGTATAAGACACATGCACACGGGCTTGCAGTTTTTCTGGGAGCAGATTTATACAAAGGAAAAATATCCCGATGATGGGTACCGTGACGAGGTAATTGTAAAATGTTTACAGAAATGCCAAGGGCAGAGAATCGGCGAGATGGTGTAGAAAATTACCAGCCTTACTAAGACGGTGAGGTATTGCCTTAGGGCTGTGCAAATAGCCTAGTGCGACAGGACAGAGTACAAATCAGAATATTAATATTCATATTTGATGTGACACTGCAGGCCACCAGAGGGAATGGGCTTTGTTATAAATGTTGTTTGGATAGCTCACATGGGAAAAAAAAACCCAACATACAAAAGTCAGTTTTAAATGTAATACATGTCTAAACGTAAAATGTTGTAAAGTTTTTAGAAAATATACCAAAAAGGCTGGGGGTGTAGCTTTGTGATAGGACACTTGCCTAGCACACATTGGGTTTGATCTCAGATACCAAAATACACAGATATATTTGTGTGTATGTGTTCATACATCTAGGTGCTGTGTCCTTGTACCTTGAGTACCAGACCTCCTCCCCCCCACCCCCCATATACACACACCTTAGAACTGGGATCAGTGGTCTCTTTGATGGAGAAGCCATAACACTCTGGAAGCTTAGCCTGCTTTTCATGAACAGGGAGATGGGATTATTGCCTATAGCTGGACAAGGAGCTGGGGTTATGACATGCAGATAAACAAGGAGCCAGGGTTATTGTATAAAGATAAACAAGGAGTCAGATTTAGCTAATATCTATAGGAACAGTCTCTGAAGGGGTGGGTGGTCTTCAGGCCAAAAATATCTGGGGGAAGAAAGCTTCAGTGGACATTGGTTTTCATACACTATCAATATTTGCATGTGGACCAGAGAGGCCTTGCCATTTCCCATGGGTCTAAGTCACTGAGGTTTCTTAACATAGCTGTGCCCATGTCAAACAATACACACTCACTCAAGAGTTCTTTGGCTCTAGGTATGTGTATATGGGGGGTCCAACTTCTATACCTACAGGTTTCAGATCCATAGATTCAACCAAATACAGATGGAACATAATTCAGAAAAGAAATTATCCCTCCATTGGATGTAGGGTTAGTGAAAATCTTTTCCCAATTTGTAGGCTGCCATTTTGTCCTATTGACAGTGTCCTTTGCCTTAAGGAAGCTTTTCAGTTTCATGAGGTCCCATTTATCAATTTTTGATCTTAGAGCTTGTGCCTTTGGTGTTTTGTTCAGGAAATTTTCTCTTTTGCCAATGTGTTCAAGGCTCTTCCCCACTTTCTCTTCTATTACATTCAGTATATCTGGTTTTATGTTGAGGTCCTTGTTCTACTTGGACTTGAGCTTTGTATGGGGTGATAAATATGGATCAATTTGATTTTTCTACATGCAGACCACCAGTTGAACCAGCACCATTTATTAAAGATGCTTTCTTTTTTCCACTGTATGGCTTTGGCTTCTTTGTCAAAAATCAAGTGTCTGTAGGCATGTGGGTTCATTTCTGGGTCTTCGATTCTATTCCATTGATTGACCTGTCTGTCTCTGTACTAATACCATGCTGGTTTTTATCACTATTGCTCCACTGTACAGTTTGAGGTCAGGGATGATGATTCCTCAAGATTACTCAGGAATGTTTTGGCGATTCTGTGTGTTTTTGTTGTTCCATATGAAGTTGAGAATTGCTCTTTCCATGTCTGTGAAGAATTGTGTTGGGATTTTGATGGGGATTGCATTGAATCTGTAGATTGATTTTAGTAAGATGATAATTTTTCTATGTTAATCCTACCAATCCATGGACATGGGAGATTTTTCCATCTTCTGAAGTCTTTAATTTCTTTCTTCAGGGACATGAAGTCCTTGTCATATGGATCTTTCACTTGCTTGGTTAGTTACATTAAGATGTTTTATAGTATTTGTGGCTATTGTGAAGAATGTTGTTTCCCTAATTTCTTTCTCAGCCCCTTTATAATTTGTATAAAGGAGGGCTACTGATTTCTTTGATAATTTTACATCCAGACACTTTGCTGAAGTTGTTTATCAGCTGTAGGAGTTCTCTGGTAGAATTGTGGGGGTCACTTATGTATACTATCATACCATCTGTGACTAGTGATTCATTGACTTCTTCCTTTCCAATTTTTATCCCCTTTATCTCCTTTTGTTGTCTTCTTGCTCTAGCTAGAACTTCAAATACAATATTGAATAAATAGGGAGAGAGTATGCAGCCTTGTCTTGCCAAAATTTAGTGGGATTGTCTCAAGTTTCTCTCCATTTAATTTGATGTTGGCTATTGGTTTGCTGTATATTGCTTTTATTATGTTTAGTTATGTATTTTGGATTCCTGATGTCTCCAAGACTTTTAATATGACAGGGTGTTGTATTTTGTGGAAGTCTTTTTCAGCATCTAAGGAAATGATCATTTGATTTTTTTTTTCTTTGAGTTTGTTTACACAATGGATTATGTTGATAGATTTCTATAAATTCAACCATCCCTGCATCCCTGGGATAAAGCCTATTTGATTGTGGTGAATGATGTTTTTTTAAATATGATCTTGGATTTGATTTGCAGGAATTTTATTGGGTCAATGTCCATAAGCGAAATTAGTCTGAAGTCCTCTTTCTTTGTTGGGTCTTTGGTTAGGTATCAGGATACTTGTGGCCTCATAGAATGAATTAGATAACGTTCCTTCTGTTTCTATTTTGTGGAATAGTTTGAGGAGTATTGGTATTAACTCTTCATTGATGGTCTGGTAAAATTCTACACTAAAACCATATGGTTCTGGCTTTTTTTAAATGACTGCTTCTATTTCTTTAGGGGTTATGGGACTGTTTAGTTTATGTGATTTTGATTTATCTTTGGTATATGGTATCTGTCTAGAAAATTATGCATTTTGTCTAGATTTTCCAGTTTTGTCCAGTATAAGCTTTTGTAGTAGGATCTGATGTTATTTTTAATTTCTTCAGTTTCTGTTGCTATGTCTCTCTTTTCATTTCTGATTTTGTTAGTTTAGATACTGTTTCTGTGTCCTTTAGTTAGTTTGGCTATCTTGTTGATTTTCTCAGAGAACCTGCTCTTGGTTTTGTTGGTTCTTCGTATTATTCTTTGTTTCTAATTGCTTGATTTCAGCTCAGAGTTTGACTATTTCCTGCCATCTACTCCTCTTAGGTGTGTTTTTTTCCTCTTAGAACTTTCAGGTGTGCTGTTAAGTTACTAGTATAGGATCTCTCCAATTTCTGTATGAAGGCACTTAGTGCTATGAATTTTCTTCTTAATACTGCTTTCATTGTGTCCAATAAGTTTGGGTATGTTGTGCCTTCATTTTCATTGAATTCTAGAAAGTATTTGATTTCTTCATTTCTTCCTTGACCAAGTTATCATTGAACAGATAGTTGTTCAGTTTTTCTAAGTATGTGGGCTTTCTGTTGTTTCTGTTGTTGTTGAATTCCAGCCTTAGTCCATGGTAATCTGATAGAATAAAAAGGGTTATTTAAATCTTGTATCTTTTGAAGCTTGTTTTATGTCCAATTATATGGTCAGTTTTGGAGAAGGTTCCACAAGGTGCTGAGAACAAGGTATATTCTCTTATTTGGGGATAAAATGTTCTGTAGATATCTGTTAAATCCACTTGGCTCATAACTTCTGTTCGTTTCATCGTGTCTTTGCTTAGTTTCTGTTTCAATGATCTGGCCATTGATGAGAGTGGGGTGTTAAAGTCTCCCACTATTATTGTGTGGGTTCAATGTGTGCTTTGAACTTTTGTAAAGTTTCTTTTATGAATATGGGTGCCCTTGCATTTGGTGCATAGATATTCATAATTGAGACTTCATCTTGTTTAATTGTTTTTCTTTTGATGAGTATAAAGTATCCTTCCTCATCTCTTTTGGTTAATTTTGATTGAAAGTCTATTTTATTGGATATTAGAATGGTCGCTCCAGCTTGTGTCTCGGGACCCTTTGCTTGGAAAACTTTTTTCTAGCCCTTTGCTCTGAGGTATTGCCTATCTTTGTTGTTGAGGTGTGTTTCTTATAAGCAGCAGAATAATGGATCCCTTTTACGTATCCAGTATGTTAGCCTCTGTCTTTTTATTGGGGACTTGAGTTCATTGATGTTGAGAGATATTAATGACCAATGATTATTAGTTCCTCTTATTTTGTTGTTGGAGGTGGTACTATGTTTGTGTGGTTCTCTTTTTTTGGAGTTTATTGTGAGATGATTAATCCCCCCCCCCACACACACACTTTTAAATCGGGTATTTCTTATCTACATTTCAAGTGTTATTCCCTTTCCCGGTTTCCTGTCCATCAGCCCCTAGCCCCTGCCCCTCCCTTCTATATGGTTGTTCCCCTTCCCATCCACCCCCCATTTCCACCTCCCCAACAATCCCCTATACTGGGACTCCAACCTTGGCAAGACCAAGGGCTTCCCCTTCCACTGGTACCCCAACAAGGGTATTCACTACTACATATGCAGTTGGAGCCCAGTGTGAGTCCATATAGTCTTTGGGTAGTGGCTTAGTCCCTGGGAGCTCTGGTTAGTTGGCATTGTTGTTCTTATGGGGTTGCAAGCCCCTTCAGCTCTTTCAGTCCTTTCTCTAATTCCTCCAATGGGGATCGTATTCTCAGTTCAGTGGTTTGCTGCTAGCATTCACCTCTATATTTGACATATTCTGGCTGTGTCTCTCAGGAGAGATTTATATCCAGTTCCTGTCAGCATACACTTCTTAGCTTCATCCATCTTATCTAATTTGGGTGGCTGTATATATATATGGACCACACGTGAGGCAGGCTATGAATGGCCGTTCCTTCAGTCTCTGCTTTAAACTTTGCCTCCCCATCCCGTCCTATGGATAGTTTTGTTCCCCTTTTAAAGGAGTGAAGCACCCAAATTTTGGTCATCCTTCTTGAGTTTCATGTGGTCTGTGCATTGCATCTTGGGTAGTTTGAGCATTTGAGTTAATATTCACTTATCGATGAGTGCATACCATGTGTATTTTTCTGTGATTGAGTTACCTCACTCAGGATGATATTTTCTAGTTCTATCCATTTGCCTATGAATTTCATGAAGTCATTTGTTTTGATAGCTGAGTAGTACTCCATTGTGTAGATGTACCACATCTTCTGTATTCACTCCTCTGTTGAAGGGCATCTGGGTTCTTTCCAGCTTCTGGATATTATAAATAAGGCTGCTATGAACATAGTGGAGCATGTGTCTTTGCTGTATGTTGGAGCATCTTTTGGGTATACACCCAGGAAAGGTATAGCTGGGTCCTCAGGTAGTAGAATGTCCAATTTTCTGAGGAATCTCCAGACTAGAGATGATTAATGTCTTACATTTTCTTGGGTATAGTTACCCTCCTTGTGTTGGAGTTTTCCTGCTTGTATCCTCTGTAAGGCCAGATTAGTAGGAAGATATTGTTTAAATTTGGTTTTGTCATACAATATCTTGGTTTTTCCATTTATGGTGATTGAGAGTTTTGCTGGGTATTGTAGTCTGGGCTGGCATCTGTGGTTTCTTTGGGGTCTGCAAGACATCTGTCTAGGATCTTCTGGCTTTTAAAGTCTCTTTTGAAAATTCACATGTAATTCTGACATGTCTGCCTTTATATGTGATGTAGCCTTTTTCCCTTACGACTTTTAATATTATTTCTTTGTTCTGTACATTTAGTGTTTTGGTCATTATGTGACAGGAGAACTTTCTTTTCTGGCCCAATCTATTTGGTGTTCTGTAGGTTTCTTGTATGTTTATGGCTATTTCTTTCTTTAGGTTCGAGAAGTTTTCTCCTATGGTTTGATGAAGATGTCTTCTGGCCCTTTCAACTGGGAATCCTCACTATCTTCTTCTATTCCTATTACTCTTAGGTTTGGTGTTTTCATTGTGTCCCAAATTTCCTGGATGTTTTGGGTTAGGAACCTTTTTACTTATCATTTTATTTGACTGATGTATCAATATCTTCTATGGCATCTCCTATGCCCAAGATTCTCTCTTCTATCTCTTGTATTCTGTTGGTGATGCCTGTATTTGTAGTCCCTGTTCTCTTTCCTAAGTTGTCCATCTCCAGGGTTGCCCCCATTTGTGATTTCTTTATTGTTTCTATTTCCATTTTTAGGTCTTGGAGTGTTTTGTTCATTTTCTTCACTTGTTTGATTGTATTTTTCTGTATTTCTTCAGTGGATTTATTTGTTTCCTCTTTAAGGGTTTCTATCACCTTCGTAAGGTGGGATTTAAGGTCATAATCTTGCTCTTCGGGTGTTTTAGAATATCCAGGGCTTGCTGTAGTAGGAGAGCTGGGTTCTGTTGGTGCCAAAGTACATTGGCTTCTGTTGATTATGTTCAGCCTCTAGCCATCTGGTTGTCTCTGGCCTGGATGTCCCAGATGGAGCAGGCCTTCTAGGAGGCAGGCAGTGCTGTGTCCCTGGTTAGAGCAGACCTCCTGGGAGACAGGCAGGGCTGTGGGGTGAGGAAGTGGGCATACTTATCTGCCACTGGTATAGGTGTAGGTCGTCTATTTCTTAAAAACAAGTGCCCTCAGCACTATGAACACAAAGTCCTATTTTCTGACTGTGAAATCATGAGGAGCATTCAGTTCTGCCCACTGAAGCTAGGCAGACGTGTTCAACCTTTGTCACAGATCTAGAGCTTGCCACGGTTGGATGCAGGGCTCTGGGGCCCTGTGTGTTATCTGTCCTTTAACTACCTTACACTTGATAATGTCTCAAAATTCAGGTACAGCTGAGACAAGGAAAGAGTTCACAGAAGGCTAAGGAGAGGCTGTCAGTGTGTTGGGGATTCACCAAATGATGCAACCTTCTGAGGAGAGCCTATTGCCTTGAGTCTCTATTTTTTCCTGTCTCAACAAATTTAGGACTAAATGCTTCCTTCTGTGACAAATTATAGCTGCAATTTGAACATTTCTGAACCCAGTGGCCTTCCCTTTTATATTCTATGGCATTTGTAGAGCCCAGCACCATCTCTGGTCAGTCCTGGGGATGGGTATATCTTTTATCTACATGTTTTTAGGGATCTCCCCTCTCCAGTTGACTTGACTTACATCAATTCTGAAAAACAGGTACTGTCTAGGGAGCCAGAGAGGTGGCACAGAAGCCACGCAGGGATCTCAGTTTAAGCCACTGTATCTCTTTCAATCTCCACACACAGGGGAAATTGTAGAAGTCCTACAATGGGGAGGCCCACAGCCTGAGAACAGACTCTTTTCCCTCCCTGGCTAAGTACACGATTTTCCTTCCGGTCAAGCAGCAGTAGACGGCACATTTCCTTTAGTGATGAACTTCACCCTTGACAATAGAAACAGGCAGAGGATGAATAAAGAACCTCTTTAAAAATCAGTCACAGTCTTCTGAGCTCCACCCATATCCCACTTTCGTGTCCTAGTGTGCCTTAGGTTGTTGGTCACTGGTCAAGGTCACATTCTGTCTAGGACAGCTCAAACACCTTAGCTTTGTCCAAGGAATGAGAACACATTAAAGATGAACCCCTCAGTCTAGGTGGCTCCAACTTCTCAGGGCTCTGGGGCCACTCCCAGCATCTCCCACTACTGCCAAAGGAATGTTTTCAGCAGGACAAACTGCTATTGGCCTTGACATCGGGAAGTCAAGCATTGCAGTATCCCAGTATTATCCCAAGATCCCCTGGGAGACAGAGGCGAATCAATCTTGACATGAATGGCCAAACACCCATTTTACAAGCCCCATGTGATAATAATTGTTATTAAAAACACCAGACTCTCAGGGCACTTCCTATTTTTACAACAGTTTCTTCCCATCTTCTCTAGCTATCAGATGCGGTGTGGGCTTTTGTGCATGAAGACCTTTATCTGAGGTCTCATGAAGAATGTTTAGGCTACAGACAGGCTGTCAGCTCTCTAGCTTCCCAAGCCAGATAACTCTCACTCACACCTTAATCTTTCATTGTGGGTCAGCCCCTTAGATGCTTCTCTGCTCAGCTTTCTCCTGTTGTAGAGGAGGGGAGAGAGATTTTTCAGAAGGTGAGGATGCACACCAGGGCATGGCTGCAAAAACACAAGCGTTGTTCTGATGACCTGACCTTCCACACCCTGATGCATAAATGAATACATAAACTATTTAATATGTAAATGGTGTCACAATAATCATAGCTGACTCATAATTATTTAGCACCTATTCAGAAGAGAATCTAAAAGGGTTTTCATAAATGAATATTCTAATTGTAGATTTCTCAAACTTTCCCTTTTTGGTTTCTAAATCATCATATTTGGGAAGAACTTTCTGATGGAGTGTAGCTTAGTGTCAGAGTGCTTGCCTATTACACACAAGACCCAAGGTTCAATCTCTAGCACTGAGAACACATAAACACATCTATCTGTCTGTCTATCTGTCTGTCTGTCTATCTATCTATCTATCTATCATTTATTTGTTTATTCCTTTCTTTTTATCCTTCCTCTTTTCTTCTTTTGTCTCCCCTAAACATTGAATTTTTTTTGAACATAAGAGAATTTAACCAGGTATAAATCGTAGCCTACAGATCCTACTTTATTTTTTTTTTCAGGAGATTTTTGAAATTCTCTCAACACCATTAGGAAGCAATACAATTCTGAGCAGTTTAAAAGCTAGATGATGAAGTTCTATTTGTATTTTTTGCATACATTTTGCCAGCTCCATTTTATATTTATTCATATTTTATGGGTATAGGTATTTTTGCCTTCATGTATGTTGTGCATCACATGCATGCTTCATGTATGTCTGTGCATCACACGCATGCTTGGTACCTGTGGGATGAGAAGAGGGCATGAGATCCCCAGGAAACAGAATTAGATGGCTGTGAGCTGCCATCTGGGTGCTGGGAATGAACCCCAGGTCCTCTGGATGAGCACCCAGTGCTCTTAACTGCTGGGCCATCCCTTTAACTCCCATCCCTCCAGCCCCCAAGTCTGTTCTCTTTTTATTAAGAAACTCATACAAGCATACAATATGCTTTGATCAGATCCACCCCGCCAAGGAGCCCTCCCCACCTTTCCATCCCAAATTTATGTTTCATTTTTAAACCCACTGACTTCACTTCACGATGCACGCATGTGCAAAGGCGTAGGACTGTCTCCCCATCATGGGTAGTCTCTTACTCGTCACATTTCTGTAGAAGACAGACTCTCCCCTTCCCAGAAACCATCAGTTGCTAAAAGCTTCAGCTAAGGGTGGGACTTCAGCCATGCTGGGGATTTTGGATGCCAGCTCTATTTTGAATTATCCCAATGAGCATCAGAGTCAGGTTTGTATTCATAGTGTTTGAACTATTTGGGAAGAAGCTCTCTAATATGCTTGGTATATTTATAGTTATAAAATTATGCCTCTGATGAGGAAAGGCAGAGGGAGGACTAAGACTAAAATTAGCATATAATTTAAATATTAATTAAATATTAATTAAATATTAATTAAATATTAATTAAATATTAATTAAATAAAAATTAATTAAATATTCAGGACTTAAGGCCAAAGAAATGTTAATAAAAAGCCGTGATTGCACTTTCTTGTGAAGCCAGTGGAGTGACACAGATTGACAGTTTTTTCTGGAGAAAAGCGTTTGTTCTGAAAGGAGTAATTTCCTGGGGACTTTTCTTAGGTCATTCCGCAGGTGGCTTAGTCCATGGCTGTTATTTTGCAGGGATTAAAGTGCTCGGTGAACTCTGCCCTTAAAGTTGGTAGAGATGAACTCTCACTGGGTTGGTGCTGTGAGGGATGTTGGGTAAGCAATGGGCAGTCTACCTTGACATTTTCTTTCCTTAAAGATACCTCCCATTGGCTACTAACAGAATTATTAAGTGAAACAGGGACTTTTCGATTCCGCAGTTGGTCTTAACCCTCTCCACTTACTTATACGAGTAGGTTTGAGTCAGTTTGTGAACCAAGGAAAAGACATTGAGAGCGGCCCTCGCTTCCTCTTTTTCAGTACCCCCAAAAACCAATTCTCCAACAAACAAAAGCTAAATTAAAATAAGAGGCTTACTTTTCTAAAAGTGTGGGAGCCCAAGAGCCTAGTCTCACAGTCTGATAGGGAGAGTCCTGTCCTGTAAGCTTTCCATGTCAGAAAGCACGTCCCTCCCTCATATTTCTATGTGATACTGGTAACCTTAACTAAGATTGTCCTGACTCATGCCAAAGCTTAGCGATGGAAAGCAGACACTTTAGTGAGGTTCACTTAAAAAATGTTAGTTCAAGAATGTTCCAATGGCCCACATATATACAGCCACCAAAACTAGATAAGATTGATGAAGCTAGAAAGTGCATGCTGAAAGGAACCGGATATAGATCTCTCCTGAGAGACACATCCAGAGCATGTCCAATACAGAGGTCAATGCTAGCAGCAAATCACTGAACTGAGAATAGGACCCCCTTGGGGGGAATTAGAGGAAGTATTGAAAGAGTTGAAGGAGCTTGCGACCCCATAAAAACAACAATGCCAACCAACCAGAGCTTCCAGGGACTAAACCACTACCGAAAGACTATACATGGACTGACCCAGGGCTCCAACTGCATATGTAGCAGAGAATAATAGCCTTTTTGGGGCACCAGTGGAAGGGAAAGCCCTTGGTCCTGCCAAGATTTGGACCTCCAGTGCAGGGGAATATGGGGGGGAAGTAAGAGGGATGTATGGGAGGAATACCGTATGGGGGAGGGAGAGGGGGAAGGGACGGAATAGGGGCTTATGGACAGGAAACTGGGAAAGGGAATAACATTTGAAATGTAAGTAAAGAAATGTATCTAATAAGAAATTTTTAAAAATGTTCCAAATAGCATTAGAAAAATGTTATAATGTATCACGTACACTCACACAGTGAAAGATGAGCGGGCACCTATTAGGAAGATAATGCTTTGCAACAGTAGAGAGTCCACTTCCTACTGGTTTAGCAAATACGGAATTTATTGGCTCATTTAACTGGAGAGCAGAGGCAAAGGGCGGGTTTTAGGGTTGAAGTTTTTCAGGGGTTCAGCAATGTACGTTTCTTCCCAGAAACGTTAGCTTTGTTCTTTTGTTCTGTCTGCCGAAGCTGCAGATGCGTACATCCCCTCCTGTCACGGACGCTCTCATTATGCCTTCCTCTGTTGGCCTGAACCAGGTCTGTAGCCTGTGCGCTATGTTGCAGGGAATGGCAGGTGCCCAGTGGGGAGGGGAAGGGATAGAGGGAAAGGGGTGGGAGATCATGATAGAGAGAGAGAGATCTAATACTTTTAGGATGTGGGAAGGAGGAAGGCATAGGGGGTCAGCAGACAGCAAATGGCTGCTGTGGAATGTGTCTTCCGCTGTGTGACTCGGGGACCTAGTGTTTCGAAGGCCTCAAACAGAAAGTGTGGGATTCCCCGGGTGCCTGGGCACCAGCGCTCTTCCCTCCGCATTACCTAACTTGGATGCTGTAATCAAAACCTCATGAAAGAGAGCATTGTGGTTCTCCTCAGGACCCCACTGCCACTTTGGCCTTGCGATGACAGCACTTACATAAGGTAAAGAAAGGGAACACAATAAATGTACCAAAGCTTTGGGTAAGCAGACAGAACCCAGAGGCGTCCAGGATACCAATGCCTTTCGCCGGAGTGTATTGGCTAGCTTCATTCCCAACGAGCTTCTCATTCTGCGTGTAGAAAAAGAAAAACATTATATTCTCCTTTCCTAGGGTTCTCTCATTTCAAGTTAGTTATTTCTGGTTTTTACTTGGGGGAAGGGAGGGCATTCATTTGACTCGTCTGTTAGTTGGATGCTATCACTGTGAGAGGCTGAGTAATGGTTCCCCAGAGATAGCCTCGTTTGGAATCCCCTAAACTGTGAATATTACATTATAAGGCAAAGGTACTTTGCAGATGTGACTCAATCAAGGGTCTTGAGATTATCTTGGATTAGCCACCTGGGTCTGGTGTAGTCATGGACGTCCTATAAGGTCAGGCAGGAAAGCCGAAGAGGAGGAACCGGAATAAGGGACAGGGAAACCGGAGCAGTGGCCTTTGGAGATGGGGGAGTGGACCATGAGCCAAGCTCCTCAGGTGGTCTCTCAATGCTGGGAAAGACCAGGAAACCAATTCTCCCTTGGGGCCTGCACAAGTCAGCAGCCTGGCGATTCCTTTCTTTCTTAACCCCTTAGGATTCACGGCAGCCTTCTGACCCCCTGAATGCTCGGAGAGTGAGTTAGTGTTGTTTTTAAGCTACTGAGTTTATGATCATTTGTGACAGGAGCAAAGGAAACGAACAGAATCACGGAGCCATTTCAATTCTCAGGTTTTTGCTCTTTGCAGCTGCAGCAGAGACATCTCCAAAATGCAAATCGCTCTACTCAAGGCTTCGCACGAGCCCCTAGCCTGTCCAAAGGCCATCAGAAGCGGTCGTCTTTCTATAACTCTTACCCTGCTCCCATTTTCTTCCTTCCTCTTCTTCTGATTCACATTTGAGGCCCTGAGCTTTCTGCACCCACCATTCCTATCTAGTAGGGATGCTTACTCCTCTCTGATTGGTAAATTCTCATTTTCCCCAGCGTCTTCTGAACCCTACAGGCTTGCTGACTGTCCTGGGTGGAGTTATCTGTTCTTTTCTCTAAGTTCCTACAACATCTTGATGGCGCATAGCATGTGCCACTTTGTGCCGCCAGCATGCTGTTCCCATCTGTTCCTCCTGGCAGGAGCTGAGACTCTGCAAGGGTCCAATCAGTATTTGCCGAAGGCTTGGATGATCATCCCATGTCACCCCATCTTGTCTCCAGGTTTCTAGTTAAGCCACACCATTCTTTCTCCATTTTTCTGACATCATGTAGATGGGCGTTGAAACGGTTTCTCAAGGTTTCCTTTCCCTAAACAGGCCTTTGGCTCGGTCTCACTTTCCACCCAGAGAATATGCTCCAGGGGTCTCTCATAGGAGACGTGGGATAGTAGATGGCTAGTTTGAGCACAACCTTCTTCCTTCTGTATACAAGCACAGCATCATTGTCATAATCATCATTGCCATCATCATCATCATCGTCATTGTCATTGTCATTGTCAGCAGCAGCAGCAGCAGCAGCAGCAACAGGTGGCTTACTTGGTGATAGTTTCAACCACGAAGATACAAGCATTTCGAAGTATGAAAAGTAGAAGAGAACATTTAGCATCATCATCATCATCATCACCACCACCACCACCACCACCACCACCACCACCACCATTCTTCCTTCCTTTGGTTTTTCAAGACAGGATTTTTCTGTGTAGCCCTGGCTGTCTTGGAACTCATTCTGTAGTCCAGGCTGGCTTTGAACTCAGAGATCCTTCTGCCTTTACCTCCTGAGTGTTGGGATTAAAGCTGTGTGTCACTACGTTCATGAACATTTAGCTTCTAAGTAATAATCTCAGAGTACTTTTCAAAGTAAGACATAGAAATGATGGAGGGAAAGGTGTTTGATTTGTCCTCTGATACCTTGTTAGTTGGTAATTGACTGACTTCACCCCCTTTTTTAGTCTGGTCACAGGTTGTTTTTGTTATCACTCATGTTTTGTGTGTGTGTGTGTGTGTGTGTGTGTGTGTCTCAGCCTTCTTTAGCTCCAGCAGGTCACCACAGGGGAGAAGTCTGTGCTGAGATACAGCTCAGTTGGTAAAACTCTTGCCTAGCCTGTGTGAGGTCCTGGGCTTGATCACTGGCACCACAAGAGACTAGGTGTGTGTGGGGAGCATGTCTAATTTCAAGAGCAGGGGATGGAACCAGGAGGATCAGAAGTTTAAGGTCATTCTTACCTGAAGGGGAGTTGAGGAAGTCCTGGACCAGAGACCTTGTCTAACAACCAAAGGGAATATTATTAACTGAAGGATTGAATCAATATCGTGATCGAGTGCCAAGGCACACAAGCAGGTACCTAGTTCCATTTTTAGGTTTATGAACCTTAACTTACACAGTCTTCAAGGAAAAAAATTCTAAAAGACTTGCTAATTTTACAGAAACAAATGACCCAGTGAGCCTGGCTTGAACAACAGGTTCCAAGGCTCCAGCTTGACATCACAGTACATCTGTGCACGGTCCAGAATGGCCACACGTAGCTCTTTCTACCTTCCCCCTTTCTTTAGCCCTAGCCCCAGAGGAGGAGCTCGAATGGGTTTCTTCTATTGATAGTGTCTGAGATGCTCTCGGGATCTTGGCGTTTAAGGACCCTGCAAAACCTTGTGTTCTATAAACGTTACAAATTTGACTGAGTTTCAGGACTCTGAGCAGAACGGCTATGACAACAGCATCAGCCTCACCTACAGAAGCAGACTTGGTTTCATCAAAGGCATTTCTTTTAGCCTGTTGGCAATTACGTATGTCTACTTAGACAGGGTTCTGGGTGAAATCCCCGTGTCTTCAGTGTGTCAAGACACTTGACAATCCATCCCTTTGATCCCCTGAGTCCCCCAGGACTGCACATTTGGACCGTGGGAGCCTGCTCCAGTGCAAGCAGATCCAGTGAGGAGGTGCAGGGATCTTGACATCCTCAAGGCAACTTTCAACCAGTGAGGGGAGTGAGGGAATTGGGGTGGAGAGTAGGAATGGGGGGGCGGTTGGAGAGTAGACAAGTTCTCTAGGTTCCCTCTCCCACAGCAGCTCAACTGTACAAAATTCGTTAGACAGCCTCAGTGCCTCCGTCACACTCTCCTCCCCACTGTGGACCCCTTCCTTCCCCCCCTCCTCTCTTTCCTTCCATACTTCTGTTTCCTGGGATTACATCCAAAGCAAACCCTCTGCCCCAGGTCTTGGACTCGCAATCTGTTTCTAGGTTAGCCTAGACAGTTTAAAACTTCTCATTAAGGAAAATCAATACCTTCGCAACTTGATTATGGGACAGAGAGAAGAAAGGTTTCTACTTTACCATCACTCGGAGCCTCACAGTCTGCCTTAATTACCTGGATGTTCTTGCTTCTCCCCCCCTGACTGGCAGGCTCTCCCTCTCCAGGGATCATTTCCATTGTCTCCACTCTCCAGCTATAGCCTGGAGACTCGAGATCAGACAGAACGGTTATGGGGCCATGTAAGGCAAGCATGCTGTTGGGGGGGGGAGTATTATTTTATTTCACTTTTGGATCGACTAGTGAAGCTTTCGAAAGACACATGGAAGCAATCGAAGAGAGAAAGACTTTATGTCTTTTTGGAGCAATGCATATTTATTCAAATTATAGTTGGATACCGTTATGATAGAGGATTTTTAGGGGAAAAAATCTTGGGTTTCATTTTCAAAGCTATAGATTTCTTATATTGTATAGTTTTGGACAGAAACAGAACGACCTAGCTTGGGGGTTCAGTTAGAATTTTGTAGTTTTCACAGGACATTTTTTCCTACTGAAAACGCAGATTAATTCATTTGTCCAAGGATCTCCACAGCAGTTCTTGTTAACAATGGTAAGTTTTCACATTTTCGTGTCAAGACAGCCTTGAAGTACATCACCCACTACTAAGGCTTTCTCCTCTTTTTAAATCTACCAACATGGTCTTGTCTTTTTTTGTTGTTGTTGCTGATGTTTGTATCTTTGAATGTCAGAGAAAATTCATTAACTCGACTCTCCATTCAACACCTCACTGGATGGAGTAGAGAGATTAAATTGACCTTGAGTTGTCAGACAGACTACGAACTTCAGATGCTGGGAAGACCTGTCTTCCTTAGAGGATAGAACTTTGACTTGTGACTCATGAAGGATGAGACTGGAGAGCTTGGAACCGACATGGCTGTCTTTGATCTGGACAGGATGTAAGGAAACACCCGATTCTGCCTTACCCAGAGTGACTCCAGTGAGGACTGATTATGAACAGAGCTCCCGAATGCTTCTGTACAAATGGGGTGATCCACTGCCTCAACTCTTCATAACCCACACAGTCCTGAAGCTTTGAGGAAGAATATACTTCATGAATATAATATGGACTGAATTAATCATCGCTTTTCATTTTTTATAGAGCCCTGGTTTCTAGAGTGATGTTATTTGTGAGGACTCTAGAAAATAAGCCAGTCTAAGTAGACTCAGGAATGTGAGACCCCTATGAAGGGATTAGTGCCCTCATAGAAGATCTTGCTGTCATACAGTGAGCACAGAGCAAGAACACAGTCACCAGTAAGCAAAGGAGAGGGCCTCTCTCAGAACCACATCTTGCAGGCACACCAATCTTATACTTGGCCATCCAGAACTGCTGCTAATTGGGGTCACAGACTACGGTGTCTTCTTGGCAACCCAAACCAACAACAACCACCAGAGTAGGCAAAGGAGTCTTTACTTTTCCCTTGGAGCTTTTTGACTTACAGTTCTTCTGACAGCTATAGTTCCTGGAATCAAACATATAGGGACAGCAGACCAGAATGAAAAGGTTTGGGTTGCTTCCCAAAGTTTTATATATATGTGTTGGTTATGAACTATATTATCAATCTGTAAAACCCTAGAGACAGTGGATTTTCTTTTATATAATTTATACTTCAATAAGCCTGAATAAAAGAAAAAATCAGAGATTGGGGGAAAATGATTGGGAGAAATGATTCATGAGAAAAGCCTGGAATTGTTGGGCTTATCTAATTTAGAAGTGACAAATTTCAAAGTAGCTTTAATATTTTAAATCCAACTGTCCCTATTTCTTACCTCACCTTCACATTTTATATGCTTATATTTGGTAAAAAGAGAAAAAGAAAAGTCTCAACATTGAGGCATTTATTTGGGTGTGGGTTGGTGAGCAATGGGCTTTGGCATAATTCCCTAATGTTGTTGATTGGTCCAAACCTAGTCCTTTTCAAAACCACCAGACTGACTTTTGCAGTAATATTCGTTTATTCTTTTAAGTGTGTAGTACACACACACTACAGAATAAGCACACAGTTCTAAACACACTTATATCCACTTCCTAAGGATAAATATAAATTCCTGCAAGTAATATATACAAAGAGTAACCTTCCAAATGACTCATAATTTTAAGGTTTACTCTGCCCACAATAAAACCAGGCAACAAACCCACCTACTTAAGATTTGATTTTTTTCCTTTGTCAAGCCACTACCTGCTATTGGCAGCTTCCTTTGATACATAATCTTCTTTCTCCAAGTCTTTAACCTGGCATTTATAAAAACATCGAGGAAGGATGATGGTTAAGGATCCAGATGCTTGAAATGAATGTCTTAAGGGAACCTAAGAGATACCTAGGAATTCAGATGTGAAGAATACTTGTTTTAATTACTGCTCTTGAAAAAGATGCCATCTCTACTCACCAAATAATTCCTCATTTCTCACAGGACCAATGACTGACATGTACCTGGATCTACTTCCGAAGTCTTTATCCCATCTCACTGGTGAACTGATCTGCCCTGTGCTAGGGCAACACCCTGTTAGTGACTAGAGCTAAGTCTCAGTTTCTACTCAGGTATTTTCTCTCATTTTTCTTTATTCCTGAAATGCTGAGTAAGAATCTTGATGGATTAGTTACTTTTCTTGTTTCAGATACCTGATATGTTAGTTGTTTTTCCAGCAACTACAATAAAATGCTCAACAAAAGCTACTCACAGAAAAAGTAAGCATTTAATCGGCTCATGGTTTAAAGGGACACATTCTGTCATGCTGGTAAAGTCATGGCAGCAGAAAGTGATGATGTCTGGCCTACAGTTGACTCTCCCCTGTCTCTACTTTTTAATTCAGTCTGCAAGCTCAACTCATGGGATTGTTCTGCCTACAGTCAGGGTAGATCTTTCTCCCCAGCTAAACCTCTCTAGAAATACCTTTCTAGACATACCAACCAATATGTCTCCTAGGTGATTCTAAACACAGTTAAGTTGAAAATGAAGATTCAGCGCCCAAAGGTATCACTTAAATGAGAGTATTCCGGGTTGGGGATTTAGCTCAGTGGTAGAGCGCTTGCCTAGGGAAGCATAAGGCCCTGGGTTCGGGTCCCCAGTCCAAAAAAAAAAAAAAAAAAAAAAAAGAACCAAATAAATAAATAAATAAATAAATGAGAGTATTCCACACTGGACCTTAAAACCTCATATCCACTCATCTTATAAAGCAATATACATTTATCTCATCTCTAAAACACTTCAATCCTTAGTGGTTCCAATACTGTTCCAAAGCATAGAATGAAAGTCTCTTCTGAGCTTCAAAACAATCTCTTAGCTATAAGCCCTAGTAAAATCAAATCAATTAGTTACCTCTTATCGATGTGCAGTAAGTAGCACAAAGAAAACATTCTAGTTCTGAAAGTGAGGGGTATGGGAATAGCAAGGAAAGTAACAATTCTTTACCTGTTGATGCAGCGGTTAAAAGAGCCCTCGGTGGCTACCTAGCAGTCTCAACTTTGAGTTGAGTTCATTAGAACCATTGTTGTGCCCCCACCCCCCCACCCCGGCAGTAAGAGTTTTTACCTTAGGACCAAGACTTCTATATTAGTAGAGTCCAAAGTTGTAGTGATAGAATGCAGATGTTTTTCTAGACGATCTCTGGGGTTAATAGTGAGAAGAGCCCTTATACAATGGCTCCCCTCCTGATATCCAACTCCCATGAATCATGGTGATGGGAGAAACCAATATCATCATACACTGATTACTGACTACAGTAGTCACACTCTCCATCCTAGACGGTGTTTTCCCTGCTTTGAAAGTCGTTGCCCTCTAGATGACACCATAAAGGAGTCTTTGAAAGTCCATCTCACTGCTCTGGCAGGCTGGTTATTTCTAGGTGATGGAGAGTAAGAGAAAAATAAGCGAATTTCATGAGCACAGGCCTTTTCTATGCTTTCACTCGTGACCAAGTAACTCCTTAGGAATAAATAGTGCAGATATATCATGCTAATGGTATCCACAAACGGTCGTTTCAGTGAAAGAATTGCAGGCAGGAAAAGAAGGTCATAAGCAGAGCAACTGTCTCCTTCAATAAAGCAAAGCACTACTCTTGGTACGATTGGAGGAGTGAACCCACTAAATCAATCTGCTACTAGGGGTCTGTCTGGTGCTCTGGGGAACTATATCACACGGGGTCTTAACTTTAAATGCTTAGCATTGCTAGCTAGAGCCAGATTGATGTTAGAGAGTGGAAAGCCATAACGCTCAGTCCACACCTACCTTCCAACCCTGCTGTTACTGTTCATGAACCTACTGGGCAACGGTGAGAGTGCACAAACAATTGGTTTGGAACACTGGAAGCTTGGTGTGTCTAGAAAGGCAATCTGTATGGTGGAAATTCTTTTAAAGTCTGTTTTAAGTAAAATTATTTTACAATATATTTTGTTGGTGTTTTTCCCCCCTCTTCCAACTCCTCCCGAGATCCTTCTTACCTCCCATACCCACACAACTTTATGTTTTATTTCTCTTTCACAAAATAACAAACAAAACCAAAGAATAAACACAACCCCTTCCCACAAAAATGAAACAACAAACAAACAAACAAGCAAAAGACCAATTCGGGGAGGGGGGCGTTCAAAACAAAGCGAAATGAAAGAAAGGGCCTGAAATATCACTAAGTTCATTTTGTGGTGATGGACTACTCCTGGGCTTGGGCTTACCCTGCATTGGGGTACTGTGATTAATATACCCAATGATACTCTACAGGAGAAAACTGATATTCACTTTGCCAGTGGCTATCAATTGTAGATAGCTTCTTGGTTAAGGATGTGGTCCTGCATCCATTTCCCTGTCTGGTTAGTGGACCCTGTCTGCCATGAAACTTACAGGTCTTGTAAGCTGCTACAATCTTTATGAGCTCATGTGTGCATCATTCTGTTGTATCTGGAAGACGTCATTTCCTTAGAGTCATCCACTGCCTCTTGCCTTTAAGTCTTTCTATTGCCTCTTCCGAACAGATCCTGAGCCTTTAGGGGGATAATTTGATGAAGCCATCTATTTAGGACCGGGTGCTTCAAAGTCTCTCACTTTCTGTCTATTGTTGAGTTGTGGATCTCTGTGTTAATTCCCATCTACTACAAGAAGAAGTTTTTCTGATGTGGGTTGAGTAAAGCATTGAGCATTAGATTGGGAAATCCTTTGTTTTTCAAGACAGGGTTTCTCTGTGTAGCCCTGGCTGTCATGGAATATATGCTGTACACCAGGCTGGCCTTGAACTCATAAGACATTTGCCTGCCTCAGCCTCCTTAGTGCTGGAATTAAAAGCATGCACCTTCACTGCTTGGCAAGAACTATTTTTAAAAAGAAGTTGAGTAAGATAGTGGCTCAGACAGTGACAAATAGGGAAGAAATATTGGGAATTTCAAGAAATATTAGGTTAAGAATCAGGAACATCACAAAATACCAAGGGGCCATGAAAGAAAGGAAACAAACTATCGTGTTCTTGAAAGGAACATCTGGATTACTTTTACTCCTCAATCTCTTCTCTATTCCTTTAAAAAAACTTCTAATATACTAGAACCATATGACATTTTGGTGAGGCATTAAGAGTCCCTTCAGGATTGGAGGACTATAGCTATCTATAAACCATTCTTGCTTTCTGCCTCAAACCTGTGCTGTTATTGTTATTTTTTTCAAGTATGAAAAAAGAGTTCTGAATTTCTACTTTTGTAGCTACTTATTCCAGGTCATAGCTGATAATTCTGTTGACAGAAAAAGAATCAAGGAGACCTAAGCCAGAAGTTGGTGACCATGCTTCATATGATCAGGTCAACATTACCTAATGGAGTTGTTGTGTGCTTGCTACTAGTTGATTTCAATTTTTTAATTAATATCTTAGTGTCTGTTGCTGATTTTGTGTTTTGCGTGTTTGTGGTTAAAAGTCAATTAATCAAAGTAACGGGGTTTACACTATTTCATGAGTAGTTTTGATGACCCATCTTAATTGGTCATTCTTCGATGCTTCTATTTCTGACATTTTTACGGTTATAGAATGAAAGGCATTGGCCAGAAGTCTCAGTTACTAGCTACTAGTCCTTGCCTTGATTTTGAGGATGTGGGGTACTACATTTAGCCTTTTAATATCTATATTTTCCAGAGTACCCATCTGTCTAACAAGAGTTTAGGCAGGGATCTATACTGAAGAAATACTAAAGAACATTCTTCAAGATCAAGATCAAATGAAAGTAATTCCAGGTGGAAAGAAGAAATGAAGAATATGAAGGCAAACAAAAACTAATTATGATACATGCAGTTATAATGTAACAGTGATGATATAAAATAGCTATCAGATATAGATGCATGCAGCAATGGCATGGTAAATGTGGTGTGAGAAAGGAAACAAAACTCTTCTGAAGTTCTTGCGCTGACCAGGAAAAAGATGCTACAGTTTAGCGAAAAAGGATCAGATGTCATGTGACTTGTAAGTTTATGTGTTTGGAGTAAGCATATAGCATAATAAGACACCACTCAAATGTATTTAAAGACAGCAAGAATGGAGAAAAGAAGAAAAATGGTCATTAATACAACAACTTATATTTAAAAGCACACATTAGAGTTACATTAACTATAAATGCTCTAACGAAAAGGCAAAGACTTCCAGACTGAATAAAATGCACAGCTCTCCGAGTTTACAAGAGGAATTTCTAAAACATATAAGCTGAAAATAAGATAGAGTCTATTTTCCAGTAATATTTTATAGTTATAAATTTGTTCACATTTCACCAGGTACTTTGATTTATGGAAAGTCAACATCGATAGAATTATAAAGAAATAGAAGAAAACTCACATGCATTGCGGGAAAATTTTATTCACATCTCTCAATATCGTGATCAAAACATTCACTTCACACTTGACACACTACAAACTTGATTCTAAAAGTTGACTTCTGTGTCACATTTAGAGCGTCACAGAATTTACATTGTTTTAAATTGTATATAGTATTTTTAAAAACAAAACTGATCATGGGCCAAGAGTGATACTGCAAAGAGCACACTACAGTGAGAAATCAGCTGAGTTTCTAACATAAGACCTTGCTACAGAGGAAGTACAAGTGAACACGCAGTAAATTATACTTGACATTTAAGGAATAAATACTGTGAGGGCTTTGTGTTAACCATAGTTTCCTTGGCATGTGGAATACAAGTTTCTAAAGTTCAGAGGGCTAGTTGGGAGCCCCTGAAGCTTTCCCTCCACACACATTTTTTTCTTTACTCATCCTACGTGACAAAAATAAAAGGTATGTTTATTCTAGGGTATTTTGGCAGAGATTAATGTCCCTCTTAAAAATCCA
Organism: Rattus rattus; assembly: GCF_011064425.1. Lineage (NCBI taxonomy): Eukaryota > Metazoa > Chordata > Mammalia > Rodentia > Muridae > Rattus > Rattus rattus. Next base: position 28,224,617 of record NC_046156.1, read on the forward strand.
AGAGTGTAGCAAAGAAGTGCAGGCCGACAGGAACCGATGTAGATCTCTCCTGAGAGACACACCCAGAATACAGCAAATACAGAGGCGAATGCCAGCAGCAAACCACTGAACTGAGAACAGGACCCCCGTTGAAGGAATCAGAGAAAGAACTGAAGAGCTTGAAGGGCCTGAGACCCCATATATGTACAACAATGCCAAGCAACCAGAGCCCAGGGACTAAGCCACTACCCAAAGACTATACATGGACTGACCCTGACTCTGACCTCATAGGTAAAATGAATATCCTAGTAAGAGCACCAGTGGAAGGGGAAGCCCTGGGTCCGTCCAAGCCTGAACCCCAAGTGAAGGTGATGGTGGGGGGGGGAGGGGGAGGGAACACCCATAAAGAAGGGAGGGGGAAGGGTTAGGGGGATGTTGGTCCATAAACCGGGAAAGGGAATAACATTCGAAATGTAAATAAGAAATACTCAAGTTAATAAAAAAAAAAAATAAAAGCACGATACACTTTTCTTTGGGGAAAAAAAATCCAAGGGTGTGTGTGTGTGTGTGTGTGTGTGTGTGTGTGTGTGTGTGTGTGCGCGTGTGCGCGCGTGCCTGTGTGTGAAGGCCAGAACTGGATATCAAGTATCTTTTCCATTTGTTCTTCACCTTAGTTTTTCTCAAAGATTTGCTTATTTTATGTGCATGTGTAAGTATTTTCGCATATATATATGTGTGTTTGTATATATATACATACCACATGTATGCAGTACCCGTGGAGGCCAGAAGAAGGCATTGGATCTCTGGAACTGGAGTTGTTGTGAGCTACTATGTGGGTACTAGGAACCAAAGTGAGTCTCTCACTGAACCTGGAGTTCACCAATTCAGCTATGCTGGCTAACCACTGAGCCCCAGGATTTCTTCTGGGTCTACTTCTTCATCTCAAGGATTACAGCGTGCACTGGAATGGAGAGCCCTCCCCTCCCCTAGCTCTTGATCACAGAGTTCTTTATAGTTGTGATCTAAAACCTTGTTAGCCTTCACGCCCTTTGGTATAACTCAGGCTGTTATAACTTAGGGTCAGACCATCTGGGTACCTTGCAGAACATCTTTGTGATCCATTGCACTGATAACCCTAAGCTGATGCAGCTGGATGTATCAGAGATGCTCCCTCACAGGAGAGAGAGCAGTATGCTGGTGGCACTGGGAAGACATATTGTTAAGAGAACAGGGATAAACTCCATAATGGTTCAGAGAGCCATACGCCATTTCCGTGACACTCCTGCTGGCTGCTTTATAGCTCTCCTCAATGGGGTCTTGAAAGAGTGGCTTTGGAAAAATTTTTCTGGAGGCAGAGCTCTGAGTGCTTTGTGGACATCTACCTTGCATGGAAGAAATGATGGGAGTGCATAATAAGTAGCCAAGAATGGTCTAGTTAGTTGTCCAGGAACACTAAAGTAATAGAACAAAAGAGATATGGGTCACAGACATGGAAATGGCCATATTGCACGAATACTACATGCTATGATTTTTTTTGTATCACCTTTAATGCCTTTCAGAAGCATCCACTACAGAAATAACACTGGCCATTCATGCAAGTAAATGATGATGGGGTGGAGCAGCAGACACATGGTGGTAGAGAGGAAAGTGGTAGAGTGGGCCAGCAGCCTAGGCTCCTCCTTGTTAAAGCCCAATTTCACAATGCCCTTATTAATACCCAGGTTGATTGAAGCAGAATCGTGTTGAACCCTGAGATGACACTACTCCTCAAAAGAGTCAACCAACCACCTGTGGAAAGCTGATTACAGAGAAACCCTTTCCCCCTTTCCACAAGGATCAGTGGTTTGTTCCGTTAGGAATTGACACTTCGTGGTTAGTCATGTTGCCTTGTTTTTGCTTTTATACAGACTCCCAGCACCAAAATCCAAGGCTGTCCACATGTGCTACCCACAGACAAGGAGTCCTATATAAAATACCATTATCCAAAGAACAGGCCCATACTCCCAAGACATCCCACTCAGTTAACAGTAAACAGACATAGAAAAGTTAGCCTCTTCTTTGCAGAATAAAAACAAACCAGCGAGTTAATAACTAGTAGGAAGGCAATGGAGAGATTCAGGTCGGACGAAGGTAATTTAGGATATGTGGGATGCAGGTGTCAATGAACTTGGGGAAGATGAGATGGTCAGAGAAGGGACCATTCTTTTGATAGGTAAGCAATGTGGTCAAGGTGGCACGGCCTGCGATAGTAGCCAGAACCACAGTTCCCAACTCTGAATGCTGGGCTTTGGCTTTCTGCCACTGAGAACCATCTTTCATGCAAGTGTTCCTGTGCACGCTGTTCCTTTCAGTTCCCACAGGATAGCAAGCAATCAGGCTTCCTACCACTTCAACCACAGTTCTTTGTCAGTTTTTTCTCTCTGCTCTGGGATTTCTTTTCAGAGCGATTTTAGATCTCACCACCGTGAACTCCACAATGCCCTCTGCATTTTACAGTCTTCATTTTTTCTATATCATTTTTATTAAACCTATAACGCTTTATATATTAACCATTTTAGAGTATGTCTCATGATTAAAAATACTTTATCATACCAACTCCTTGAAGTGAAGGGATAGACTTCACTTGCTTCTCTAATTTCCAACATTACAACATGAGAAGCAAGGTGCCCAGCTTAATCTTGCAATAGAAAACTCAGTTTTAGTAGAATAAGTAACTTCAGACTTGCAGGCAATGAATCACCAGGCAAGAGGCTCCATTAATAATGTTGATGTAGTTTATCGCTTTGATTATCGATATTATTAATCTATCCTTTACTGTACAAGCTAGCCAGGTGAAAGCTGTAATTCAAAGGATGACTAAGAGGTGAGATGCAGTCACTTGCTCGCTGTATCCGGGGACATTTACCCACTGTCTAACGCTCAGCTCTCAGGTCTTGAGTCTTTGCTGAGCAGGACATGCTGGTCTGAGCATGCACCGCTTTCTTTCCTGCTGTGGATTTCTCTGGCCAAGTGGCCTAAGGTTGGGCAATTCCACATGTTCTTCCTTAGGGCGCCTGCAAAGACAGGCCACAAAACTCCCATGGATGTGCACTCTTCAAACACCCAACCCTTTAGATACCAGACATTTGAAAGGTGATATCAACAGCAATTCTGAGACTCCAGGACAACCTTTTATACATGCGTAATGACTCAATTAACCTCAGGGTATGAGGTCCTGCAGCCAACTCTTGGTTTTGCAAGATCCTGGTCAGGGCTGGGCAAAAGCCATTTTGTAGCTGGGGTTCTGACCCTAGATTTGATAAACTCTTCCTGCCGTTTTGATAATAACGGATCTCTATGACTGCTTTGTGTTGTGTGAAGAGACAGAGGGTGTCTTGTTAGAAATCGTTTGTTTCAGTCAAACACCCCAATTTTGTTTTTTAACCATGAAAAGAACTTTTGCTGACTGCTGGGTGCACAGGCAGGTTCTGGGCACTGGATGTTCCCTTACCATCAAGCTGCAAACAAATAACAAATTATGCAACGAAGCCCTCTCAAGGTTTTGCTTTTCTGTTTCCAGGCCCTGGTGCTCTTTTCTCATACACAGGCCATTCAGGAAGAGAATGGAAAGCCCTCTGTTGAAGTGCGTCAAGAGTGGAAATTAGGCCACTCACTGTCTGTGGTTCCACAGGCTACTGGCTGCTGTGGAGGCTTCCCGCCAAGTTACTTCAGAGGTAGTTTTTGGTGTTTCAGAGCCATTCTGCCAAGGCTCCTGTAGATGGTGAAGGGCCTTGGGGAACTAGAGGTGACTTCAGGTGCCTTTCTGAGCCAATATGAGAAAGCTCTAGCCATTTATTAGTGTCTCCCCATATTTGAAAGCTGTCTTTAGAGGCCAGAAGAGAGAGGCCCTTTGTTTTTATTTACATTTTTATATGAGAATAAAACTGTGAGCATGGTGATTTGGTTTCATTTCTTTGCAAATGATATGACATTGGCTCTGGGAACTTAATTATACACTCAAAATTGCAATGAAAATTGGACCTAGAACAAGCTGCTTTGTTCTCTGGTGACTGTACATTCAAAAAGCAATCCCTAAATGCTTTAAACTCCCCACCAAACACAAAGCAGCCACCTTTACCTTGGTTCTGCAAGCTGTGTTCTCAGAGACCACACTTGCACTCCTGGAGTCCATGACTTCTTAGAACTAAACCAAAGAAGATGCAGAGAACTAGACCAATATAATTAAAAAAGTATCTAGGAATATAAGGACCATAAGGACTAGAGAAGAGAATGTCTGTAAAAAATATTACTATTAAAAATTTTGGTCTTTTCATTTTAAAAAATTATTTTATTACTATTTATGTCTCTCAGAGACATTTTTTCTTTTACATCGTATGTCTGTGCACCATGTGCATGCCTTGTTCCCTAGGAAACCAGGGGGGTGATGGTAAATCCTTGACCTAGAGTCCCAGAAGATTGTAAACTACTGCATGGATTCTGGGAATTCAACCCCTGGTCCTTGAAGAGGTTGGTGTTTTACTGCTGAGCCATCTCTCTCCCAGCTCTAGTTGTGTTTTGATTTTTGTTTTCACTGTCAATCTGTTCATGGTACTGGCTGTTTTGCCTGTTCAGTTCACATAGTCCAGTTCTTTGGCTATTAGTAATATTATCTGGTTTAGTCTGAGTGCAATCCTGGTGATGCAACCCACCCTTCTACCCAATTGCCAGGAATTACAGGGCACACCAGCTTGGGGAGGATGTTTAGGCAGTTTTGGGTGAGCATGATCTCTAGTCAGAGAGAGACTTCTACGAACAACGAGGTTGATGTACAAGTTTCCAAACATTAATGATCTTATAATGTGTTGACTTGTGGCTTCTCATTTGTATCTTTTAACAATGTTGAGAGAACAAGAAGAGAGGTTGAAATACATTCCTATATAATGTGAATAAAAACCAAATTGCAATAAAAAGGACTAATATTTCAATAATAGTTAAATTGATTTCAATATCATTTTTACAGTGTTTATTTACTTCCAATGCAATTTGCGTTCTATAACAAAAAAAAAAAAATTCAGTTATAATCTGAATGAACAGAAGATAAAATACTACCAAGGCAATAGAGTTCTGAAAAAAGGACAAATAGAAAGTTCTCAAAATAAACATAAACAGATAAAAAACATTTAATATTTGAAAGCATTCTTGAAATGAAATAGAAAAAAAAAAACAAACAAACAAAAAAACACCCAAAGTGAGATGACTCAGCAGGTGGTCAACAAATTGTTCTTCTTCGGCCTTTGTGCACTTTTTATTAAAAAATGTTTCAAGATAGCTTTTTGCCTCCCTTGGTTTTTGTTTGAGGTTTAAGTCTTGCAGTACATTGATCTAGTCATTGTTCTTACTTTTCACCTGAACAATGGGAAGGCTTGTGGGGTGTGTACTGCCAAGAGAGGGCTGGTACATTATCTGAATGGCTCAATGCCGAACTACGTGACTGTTATTGTGAGTGAGAGGCACAGTCAGTGGACCACCACAGCTTAAAAAACACCAGTTATTGTCTAAAAGAATGAGGGGATAAGCAAACAGTATGGACTGGGACGTGATGGGTATGCCTGTCATCTCAGCATTCACGAGGCTGAGCAGGAAGATAATGAAACCTAAGGCAAGCCTGGGCTACATCAAGACCTTGTCTAAAACCAAAATAAAACAAATACCCCCCAACTAACTGGAGCAATAACAGAAATGTGCTAATGTTGCATGATGCGAAAATAAAAAAGTTTGATTTACTAAGAGTCCATGTCATTTAGTTTTGCGTGCTATCTGATTCTAGCTTGAAGGAAGCTATCCATTTATTTTTTTTCCTTGTTCCACGCCCTCCGGATGAATAGAAGGCCTGAAAAGGGCGCAATTGGGGAGCTTGGAAATAGAAAAGGGTGAACGGACCAACCTGTTAAAACGTCATCAAGGTGGTCTCCACCGAACTTTTGCATCTTCTTTTGTGAAGCACATGGGTGGTTTTATTTTCAGCACATTCCTGTGAGGGCCATCGGCGCATGAGAAGTATCCTTGCCTTCATCTGATCCTCACAAGAGGAATGAAGGGTCATGGGCACATGAGTGGGACGGAGGGTCAGGGGCACATACAATGGGGATGAAGGGTCAGGGGCACATACTGGTGGGGCGGAGGGTCAGGGGCACATGCAGTGGGGATGGAGGTCGTGGGTACGTGCAGTGGGGATGGAGGTCGTGGGCACGGTAGTAACTCCCGCATGTCACCACTGGAACCTTGGTTGCTATGTGTCTTAGACTCCCCCTTTTCAAGAGAGAGAGACGAGAGGCAAATCAAATTGCTTTCGAGGGGCACCGACCAGCTGAAAGATGAGGTGAGCTTTACTCGCAGATGGCGTATGCTGTATGCCTCGGCTGCAAGCGTCACTTCTTCTCCGCGGGTCTTCACCAAATCAATGCCTAATGAAAGGCCTATACCTCTGAGGAAGGAGGAAAAAGGTCCGGATATCACAGAGCCCTGGCACTGTCTCAAGTGACGTTATTGTGAGGTTGAGTGTGGTATGTTAAATTGGAAAATACTGGTGCCTTTAACTCAAGAAGACAAGCCCGTTTACCTTCGATCTGAAGCAACTTGTCATCAAGACTACAGTAATTTTAGCAAGGAGAATGCATTACACTTTTCAAAAAGGAATTTGTGTTGTATGCATATGTCGTACATAGGAAACAGCAATGATAACGTAAACTTTGCGATGTGCATAATACTATAGTATGAAAGTCAACTGGTGGTATTGGGTCTCGATCCTGTTGTAAGCAGGCCCCTCTCCTGGCCTGAAACTTGCTGGTTAGGATGCCTGCAGTGGTAGGATCACAGAGTGAAGCTCTATCACTCCTGGTTTTTTTATAAAAATGCAGGTTCTGGGGACAAATTCAGATCCCTGTCTATGCTCTGTAAACTCTTTCCCTCTTCAGGTAATTTCCTCAGTTCTCTGAACAACACTTGATACCTTTACTTTCCAGAAGAATTTATTCATGATTGCAAATTTTATAGCTATGAAAAATGCAGTAATTGAGATATCGTTTTCCACATTATCCACAGGTCATTTAGAATCATCTTATCTCTTCCTTCCTTTCATCCCTGGACTTAAAATCATCTAACTACAGAGAAAAAAACTATAAATGTGACTGAACACATATACGCAAATGTTACCCACGGTGAATTCTGAGTCTTGGATGTGATGATCTTTGATCTCTTTTGCTTCTCAGTGTTTTTATATTTGTTTAAATTGCGACATTGCAAGGTGAAAATAAGCTATACTGCTGTGGACTAACAAGAATGAGTCCATGATCTGTGAATCCTTGCCACCTGATGTCCCTATCAATGGATGCTTGGCCTTCTCATACCAGTAACTCTGAATGTTTACTCTTTACAACATTTCTTGGGGTTTTCTTTTCAATTACATCCTTTATTGACAGCTTCTAAGACACTGGATTTCCTCCACTACAGACAAAGACAGAAAACAACAACAGAGTTATTGCCTCATTCATGAGGAATTTGGCACTCAACATTGTATCTGAAAAGCAAAGCTTATACTTTAAACCTTAACTTAGTCCCACAAAGGTATCATTGTCAAATACACATGTATATATTAAAAATACTATTTTAACTGAACTTCTCCCGTAAAATATGAAATCCTTCTGGGCATAGATGACGGATGATCTTTATTTATTGGGATTGAGTGAAATCCACTCTGGTTCTCCAGGATGTGTGGCGCCAGTGTGAGTGGCTATGAGGGACTACTGATTCATTCAAACAAGAATGCTGTATTATAGAATTTGAAACATTTTGGAGATGTATCAGTTCAGGAAGGGAGAAAATGGTATTTCATCCCTTACATGGTTAGATCAAACAATAAACACCATTTTCTCTGGGAAAAAAAAAAACCCTTCGAGATTGACTGCCTTTTAATGTATGTGAGCTGCACAATGCACATCCTGATGACTCGTCTAAGCTCTAACTTTGCCAATATAACCAAAGAAACTTAAAGCTCAAAGGGGAAACATTTGGCATCGTGGAAAGTTATTATAGCATTCATGTTACCAAATCATCTCAATGGCACAAGGTATTTGAGGAATTTCAATCTGATTCAGACAAATAAGGTCACATTGTCTTACTAGGAGACTAACTACTAAAGGTTTATTGAATAGCTGTCTGTTATTAGAAAACTAATGTTTTTTAGGGGAGGAAAAGCAGAGGAAAAGCTTCGTAAATTAAGTCTGGTTTTAATACAAAGTTTGAGAAGAATATTAGTGTGGTTTACTCTTCTTGCTTTTGGAAAAGTCTAGAGAAGCGTGCATTGTTTTCCCCTTAAATTAAATATATGAACCAAAATTTACGTGTTGGTATATTCATGCTTGGGCTTCAGCCTTACCAATTTCTTTTAGTTGTAATAATACATCAACTTCTA